>NC_056727.1:173538418-173675918 GCF_019279795.1 Protopterus annectens | reverse complement strand
GTGAGTGTGCGATAGTGACAGTCTTTAGGGTTAGAGGCGGGTTAAGTCAGTTAGGGTTAGGGCGCGGGTTAGGTGAGTGTGCGATAGTGACGGACCTTAGGGTTAGGGTTAAGGTTATAGATAGTTGTGTATGTAAGGTTTTGTGTGGGTTTGTAAGGATTTTGGTGTGCTTGTGTTGTGTGTGTGCTTTTTGGACAGGGGATTTGTTTTGTTTGTTGATTGTCGGGATTGTGGTGTGTCGGGCATGTGAGGTTTCGTGTTTGTGTACTTTCGGTTATGTGGTGTCGGTGATTTCGTTGTCGGTGTGGTAGTGCGTCGGTGTTGTCAGGTAGACCCATATATACACACACACACACATATATATATATATATATATATATATATATATATGCATATTCAAATACACATGCATATACAAACACGCACACACATACACACATGTTCTCATTTTTCCAAACAGTGACAAACAGAACATTTGTTTCAGTTAGGGTAATTTTCTACAAAAAATGTTATACTAAAGAAAAATACAGAACTGTAGCACATGTCTAAATATAATGCTGTAAAATAACTTGGGTATCCTGTTTGAGGAAAATTAAATCACTGTTTTGTGATTCTGTTATCTGACAATCGCAGGCAAATTAAAACTGCCCTTATATCTAAATGCTGTCACACATACTGTTCAACTTATTTACTCAAGAACTCTGGTTGATGACAAAAGCAATTGGGGGAGGCCCGAAATCAGGAACACAGTTTGAATATTACTCTAATTCACTTAAAAATTAATAGAGCAACAAGTTTTGTGTCAGCATTTACTTAGACTGGAATTCTCTCTCTCAAATTCTTTGCTAAAGAATCAGAGAAAGACAAAAATACTGGGGACACTCAGAATGAGAGACAATTTTTAAACATTACTCCAATTCTCTTAAAAAGTTAATGCACAAACATGTTTTGCACGAGTATGCATTTTCTGAACAATAAGAAGTACAAAACTCTTATGCATTTTGACCGAATGTCATGCCATCCTCAGTGATTTCCCAGAAAAGCAACAAGTTTATGAGGGAAAGAACAAAACTATGACACAAAAATCAGAGACGTTCTCTAAAATCAGGGCAAGTTGAGAGGCATGGCAGTCAGCACTGTGACTGTAATCCGGGGTGATTCACCAGAAAAAATACAAGGGTCAGGGCAACAATATGAGGCAAAATCAGTAAAGTTCTGTGAAATTAGAAACGGCTGAAAGATACGTTGCCAATGCCGCTGCAGTCAAGCACTGATCGCCTCCTGCCAGTAAAAGTTCATCCATTCCTTTCATCTACATGAATAACTGCTGTTTTCCTGTAGCGCAAGTTGTACAACTACTGATGCACGTAAATTACAGTAGTCTGCACAAAGAGTACTCACCATTTTATAATTATTGTATGCAGTACTGCAATTCTATTGCAAGACAACTTTCCCCATATCTACCATACACAGCAACACTTCTAGGTGTAAAAAAAAGTATTCCATGGAAAAAATCCCAAACAGTGTCTTACATTTTCTTTATTTAATGTATCTGCAATATTTGGGATAATAAATGTCACTCTGCATTTATAACACTGATCTTCACAAGCTGATGCAACTAACTGCAACTCAACTGTTTGATCGCATTTTGCAGAGTAGTGCTCCAAGCAAGATTCAACTTAATAACGGGTCCGGTTGCCGGCTTACTGGTATCTTTTCCATCAAAGCAGTGGGGCTCTTTGATACTTTTGTTCTACATCAGTTCCCCCTCTACCATTGGAACAAATCAGATTATGTGTTTATGGGGGGTACTCATGACACAGCGCATACGCATCCTCACACTGCGAAAATTTTGTCATGCAAAACCCGTCCAGCCTTCTGTTAAGATTTACTTTGGGGAAGCTAGCAAATACAGCTGCCCACAGCAGGGCAAGCAAAGGGCACTGGAAATAAAATAGATCGCTTGAAAAGGGGGTGCATTCAAGGCAAACTTAGACAGGTACAATCTACTTGGATATGTGTCAAGGGTCAGGAAAACAAATTATAGTAAATATTCATAAATCTCACCTTCTTATGCAGCATGGAGCTAATAGTATTGAATAAAGTGCTCCGCCCCACTACCTGGTAGCTTAATTCTGAATATGGGCTCTCAAGCCAACATGCCCTCACAAGCGAGGCTCATTACCTGAGGTCCACCTGGACTACTGAAAGCAGATGGTGCAGTTCTCGAACTATAGAAGCTAGTAGCAAGGCCTCCTCCGGACATCACCACGGGATTAATACACGACAGTGCCAGCTTGAAGCTGACCCAAATATTTAATCCGTGAATAACAAATGAATGAATTTTCGGTGACTAGCCTACCACTTCCTGATTGCTAAACAGCACCATGAAGTTTTTGCGTCCCTCTTCCGAGCCCCATGCTTTGCCGCTGCTATTTATATGAATAGCGCTGTGTGACACACCAGCCTGTGTTGAGTGACGTAGCCGACACGCTGATTAGACTACTAGTAGTACATGCGGTTTCACTCTGTAGTTTCGCTGGTTGCGCGGGACGGCTCCTTTCTTGGAACGAAGCTGTATTAGGAGTTCGAGAAAGTCATGTGCAGCCTGTCGCGATCTTACAACCCCCTTCAGTGGGGGAAACCAGTCAGAAATCACCGAAGCAGCGCTGCAGCGCCCAACTGTGATAAGGACAGTAATATCAGCTGTGTAGTCATGAATGCAACTTCCCACAGCTTGAGAACGCAGCTGCCTGGTTCATGCAGCTCACAGACATAGCAACTGCATACCTCTCAATTGTCCAGATTTTGGCAGAATGCCCAATTGTTTGCCTTATATTGTTGGTCTGTTTCTCCTAAAATCTATGTTTTTCTGGCAAATTGCTGGGTTGAACTGAGGACTGAAGTAGCTAAACGTGAGTTTCAGACTTCATACCCTTCAGGAAAATACGTGCTAAAACAAATCATGTTATTGTAGCAACGTTTTATGTTTATAAGAAAAACATGTAAAATGCATCCCTATTTTTGGCCCTTTGCCCCCCCATTTTCTCAGGCTTTGTCCAGATTTCTTGCCGGTAAGCGGTGGAGAGCTACGATGCCAAACATTGCGGAATAAAGTTTTATGGCTGAATATAATGTCCGTAATGACTGCACATATTTGTCCGTTTTTTACTTTGTTCCATCTTATTATCATGGTATAACTATTTTGCTTATTATTTACCTTGTCAGACTTGGTCCAATAAAAAGCACGGTCATGTGACTCTTCAGTTAGGAATCAGAGGTCATAGCCAAAATAGTAATGCGCAAAGATCCTAAATCTGGGACAGTATTAATAAAGTGGAATTCTGGTAGGATAAAGCAGTCCTTAAGATGCATGTTCAGAAGAATAGCATTTTAGTCGAAACTATTGGAGCTGGTTAGCGTCTTAGTTCATCAACATTTTATGCTAGAAAAGTACACATATTATGTGGATAGAACATAGGGTTGCCACCTTTTCAAATGGCCAAAGTGGGACATTTTCGGGACACACATCAGATTTTACAGACCGACACATACCCACGGTCAGTACAAAGCATAGAACTTAACTTGTTTGCCTAAATAAAAGCTTATTCTTGTAGCAGTTTAGTTGCTTATTCTGTTTCTTGTAACATTTAGGTATTTTAGATACAGAAATAACTATTTTATGCAACTATTACATAAAATATGGGACATAATTATGTCCTACAATCTCAGGACATTTGCCATTTTTAATATTTTTTATCAGGACACAACTGCCCAAAGAGGGGACTGTCCCTCGCAAAGTGGGACAGGTGGTAACCCTAATAGAACATCGAACAAAATGAGGCGTGACCCCAAAAATCGGGGATCGTTGGATTGGTAGCTATGTACCCAAAAATGTCACACAGTTGTAGGCCGAGTGAGTCGTCCTACACCTGTTGCATAATATCCCGGGTTAAGCATGTAGGCCACTTAACGGCTATTGTCTTAGTTCATTCTTCAAAGTTTTTGTACTTATATGTTTATCTTAAACTCAAGTTTCTTTGGCACCATTTTATCCACACCTCTCAACTGCCTAGATTTTCGCATAATGTCCAGATTTTTGCCTTATATTTTTGGTCTGTTCCCCATAAAATTTGTTGCCTTCTGGCAAATTTCCGAGGACTAAAGTCACTAAATAATGACAGACATTTGAATTGCAGACTTCATATCTTTCAGAAAAAGCAAGATGATGCAAAACCTGTTATCCTAGAAAATGTTTGTGTATAAGAGCAGTATTTAAAATTGATCCATATTTTTGGTTCTTTGCCCCCCCACCCCACCAACACCACTGGCATTATTTTTGGCTTTGTCCAAATTTTTTGAGCTAAGAGGTTGAGAGATGTTTCTATCATAAACGTTTAAAGGTTAGTATATGAATAAGGATGTTTGTGGTGGGGAAGTGGATGCAGGAATAATCAAATTGTAATGTGTCAGAAGTGTGAAACAATACCATACCTTTAAATATTTTATGATCACTGCATTATTGGTATGAGGGCCTTATAAAGTTGTGTTCTTATTCTGTATGTATTTGCAGTTGTCATATGTTTGTAGGTACTTGCTAGGCTATTGATCTGTGAGCATCCTAAGAAGTCTAGCCTTAAAATCCCATGGCATACCTCTCAACCTGCAGATAATGAAACCAGATACAAAGGCCCTTGAAAAGTAGGCACATCCAGCCTAAAATCATCAAATTAGTATGCAATTTGAGTGCCAACTCTTCTCATTTTTGTTAGGAATGCGGGATACTACTCGGAAACACTTTTAAAAACAGATCGATAATATGTTTAGAAGACAATCTGGTGAAAAATATTTGGGACAGGCAGGAAGAGGATAAGAAGAAATGAGGGTGTCTACAAAAGTGGTGGATGGAGAAGATGTGCGACTGTCAGGCATGAGTGTTGAAGAAGGCAGGAGTGTGGCATTGAATTGATTGAGATGGCGAGAGTTACCATGACACCCTGACCCCATGTAGAAAATGGGAAAAGGAGGGGTGATGATGACGATGATAATATGCTTACATTTTTTCCATAATTTTTGTCAGAGACAGTGTCACATCTACAGACTTCAGTACAGTGTATTACAAAATTCTACCATACATGGTAGTTTATTTTTGCATCTGACAAAAAGGAGTTGTAAGATGTGATTCCATTTCTTTAAATTATTAGTGCCATTAATGTGTTGTCATGCAGTGTGGTTTTCTGTATAAAAGACAGCTTCAAAAATTATGTGTGATAAGGGTTAATTCAGAAAATTGTGTGAAAGGATAATTCAAGCCTGAAACTAGGGACATACCTCCAAAAAAAAAAAAAACATTCAGCCAGATTCAATATACTCCATGTAGGTTCCCACAGAGGCCACACTAAGTGTACGATACTGCGCATTGTGTGGCATCATGCAGTCTCACGCCATGAATATTAATGATGAACAGCCTGTGTAGAGAAGGTTTCACTGCTCGTCCCGGTGTTACATGCCGTGAATCCTGTATTTGGTTCATAATGTATCTTAATAATAGAGCGTTCCAGGGCAAATGGCAAGCATGCATTTTCTGAAAGACATGAACTATGGAACATTAATGTATATGTCATGATACAATGATTGCAATCTTCAGTGATTTCACAATAAACCACCCATTTTACAAGGAAAAGGCCAAATATGTGATGCAAATATCTGCACATTCTGCAAAACTGTGGTCAGCTTGCCTGTTGTGTTTTAATTAATTTGTTTTATCCTTTTTTTTTTAATATCTCACTAATCCCGTGGCAGCAGGTATTAAGTGTAGGGGTGGAGTGTACATGGTACAGAGTTCTGGTACAGGGTGTGCAAGTTTTGTTTTACTGTTGTGAGAGTGCAGATTATAGCAATACATTGTAAGATAACTCTTTTTCAATCTTCTTGCTGTAATAGCTGCAGGTGTAGGAGAACCATATATATATATATATATATATATATATATATATATGGTTCTACCTGACTGAAACACCACAACACCCAACACCAAATCACGAATCAAAACCACATAACCGACACAAAAAAAAAAACAAATCCACACATGCCACGACCCGAAAATAACCGTACACACACAAAAACCTTCCACCACCATACACACAACACACAAACAAAACAAAACAAACAAAACATCCATCAAAACCACACAACACCAAAATGTAGAACCATATATATATATATATATATATATATATATATATATATATATATATATATGATAAAATTGACTAGCCCATTTATACAAGTGCCTGTATACCTAATCAACTAGAAATTGCTTTGTTCACTACTTTTGCTCATCACTTACTATCACACAAACACAGTGCCCATCAGTGTGCACTCTCGCCTACCATGTTTGAGCGAGATGTGGAATAGGCAGGAAACAGCACCATAAAAACTGCAATTGTCAGGAAATGCTCACTAGACTTTGAGCTTGAACTATGGCAGGCATGTCTGGAGTTGCTGGAAGGGGTCTGCTCTTTTGGACGCAGTATTGGAGTGTCCAGAAGTCCAAGATTTTTGTTGGACTCCTAGTTAGAGAGCATGGGCCCAGGTTGCTGCAGCAGGACTATTCTGTCTCAGACTATAAATCTAAAGCCTGGAATAGTGTTCCCAGGGTCTTAACCAGTGCAACAGGTATCCCTCACACAAGTGAGCAATGCAAACATCATTTTGATGACCTCCGGAGGAGGAGGAAGTGGGATACCCTCAAGCTTTGGATTGGGGAATGTCAGGCAGGGGACACCTCACAGATGTGTAAATATCAATTTCATTGAGTAATTGTAAGAGTTAAAAGCTGAATATAGTCAGGACTGGTATTCATGATGGTGTTCTGTTCTATTTTTTCCACAGCTGCTGAGAAGGAAGTCTTGAATGTTCGATCCCATGCTGTGCGTCTAGCAAGGATGCAAGAAGTATATGGTATGTATGCATCAGAACAGTACTGACTAAATAGTATTTTAATAATAATAATAATAATAATTTTTATAATAATTTTGTAACATTAAAAGTTAAGAACCACTTAGTTGTTATTTAATAGAGTTGTATCAAATGGAGCATGCATATCCCAGAAACCATGCATGCCTTAGTCTGTAGCGCAAAGCAATGGTGCCATATTTTCAGATAACAGTGGACATGCATCTCTAGACTGTAAAAGGAAAAGTATGCATGCGGTAATCTGTAGGATTAAAGTATTTTAGCATAGTCATTGGTTGTGGGTTCAAAAAATGCACTTCCCAAATATACAATACTGCTGTTTTCATCATTATTAGAATGTAACTTCATACCACTATACCAGTGGCATAAATGACTTTCTGTAGTTTATATTCATTATAATGAAACATGCATATCTATCAAATTGAGCATGCATATCCCAACTGTAAAAGAAACTATGCATGCATTAGTCTGTAGCACAAAGCAATGGTGACATATTCTCAAATAACAGTGGGTATACATCTCTAGACTGTAAAAGGAAAGGTAGGCATGCAGTAGTCTGTAGGACAAGAGAACAGTACAGTATTTTAGTGTAGTCACTTCCCAAATATACAGTACTGCTATGTTTTCCTCATTATTGGAAATGTAACTTCATACATCTATAACAGTGGCACAAATGACCTTCTGTAATCTGTAATCAGTATAATTGGAACACACATATGTGCAATATATGCACTCATCAAGAATTGGTGACTACAATCTGTACTATAGTGTGCCTCTGTTATAAAATGGGTAGTCTTAAAAGTAAGGAAGAAACTTGTTAGAGGAGTTTGTAGTGTTAAAAGTAAAGGTAACAGAACAGAGTAAAATAATTATATCACTGCTTTGTATGTCACATATGAAGTTACTAATGTCCTCCCTTTTTTCTCTCCCCAAGCCTCTTCTCTTTTTTATGTTAATGTTTTTTTTTTTACTTTATTTTTTTGTTTGTTCATTTTTTTGTGTTTGCTTTTTTATTGTTTTGTTTTTCCCACAGCACTGCAGGGTATGACTGTCCCAAGGGATCCACCTCCCCCACTCCACCAGCTGCAGCACCACTGCCCAGCATTTCTGGTGCAGTACCTGGTAGCACCCCCTCTGCCACCCCTGCACTACTTGGCCCCTCAGGTAGTTCTGCCCTGGAGGACAGGCCTATGGCTCTGTCTGAGGGCAGTGACAGAGGGGGTGAGTTTATAACCCGTGGCAAACTGCCAGGAATGGTGCATAGGATTGTGCGCTGCACTGTTGGCGCACACATACACTGGATGGAACGACTGCTCTCCATCCTAGTGCAGAGCACCTATAGGAGAATGAGATGTTGAGCACTGAAGTTAGTGGCGCAGTGAGGTGATAGTGATGACAGTCCACTGGTTGAGGATTAGATTCTCACTGTCATCCATCTCAACATGCATGGGAATAAGATTTCCTATCCCCCTCCCCATCCATGGCGTTCACCCACCTCATGTGTCCTTTACCATCCATGTTTCTTGTCTTATTTGTCATGTCTGTCTGCAATTGCTTCCTCACTTGCCCAGCTTACCTCAGCCAGTCCTACATCCCTTTCCCAACATTCCTCTCTCTCTCAAAAAAAATTGCACCTCTACCACAGAAAAAAATGCCTAATACATAGCTCTCCATTTTGCACATGTGTTCATGACACACATGATTATTTCAAATTCTCTATACAATTCTCTATACAACAGATTGTGTTGTGGTCACCCCTCTATCTGGGAGTAACAGTCCAAATTCAGCCAAATGTGTATGTTTTATTTTGGAAGAAATGGACAGCTGTGGTTCTTTCTGACATCCTTCCTGCACATTCCTGCCCTGTTTTTACTTTGTTCTTCCCCATGCTTGTCCCCATTTCACCATTTTCCTGACTCCCCCATTTCTTTTCTTTAAAGAATTATTGCATGATGATGCACAGTGCGCACCAACGCTCCACATTAGTAAAAAGCCTTAATGTAAGTGGATATAATTAAAGTATCATACAAGCTTGTAAAATTATTATTTCCACCCATAGTCAAACCCAATACCATCTGCTTCCAACAACAGTGCATTAACACTTGCTGCCACAGAGTCAATTCAATAGCAGATGTATTTAATACATTCAATAGTAAGTGACAGAGTTTGTGAAGGATTCCCTTTGTACTTCCCCGTGCTTGCTCCCCATTATCACTAATGTCATAGCTTCTTCATTAACTTTCTATGAAACAGCAGTGCGTGATCCCCTGTAATGTTTTATAAAGCATCATTGCCCGATACTCATTTAGTCTTGCATGGAAGTAGTGCACAATATTGCTGAATGCTGCGCATTGTGCAGCATCAATAAACAATGCTACTAACAAAATACTTTAATGTATTACCTATAGATAAACTATTTGCCCCAAATAGGTACTTATCACTACATTAAATGCATTAATTCCTATAGCCAGAGATTCAGTTAACTAGCAGGTGTATACAACAACATTTAAGTCTGCCATTTGCTATACAGTCTCTAAAATATACCTGCTAATTAACTTGAGTCCGTAGCACTAGCTGCTAATGCAGTGATACATGCATTTTTTTGTTTAGGTGATACTTGGTTCAAATCCAGGTGTATGTTAACAGTGTTAAATAATGTTACAGGTGTAATTCCAAATTCTGAAGTGTGATAGTTGTTATGGAGTGTCTATAATATTACTAGATGGTACTGATTTCCATCTAACTATATAATACTTAAAACTGGTATACACACTTATATTACTGCTTTTTCTGTTGTGGTGCATTGGTTTGCACCACACAACATCGAGCAAAATTTCTTTAAAGAAAAGAAATGAGAAAGACAGGAAAGTGGTGAAATGGGGAGCAAGCAGGGGGAAGAACAACATGAAAACAAGGCAGGAATGTGCAGGACAGATGTAGGAAAGAATCACAGCTATCCATTTCTTCCTGAATAAAACGTATACATTTGGCTGAATTTGGACTGTCACCCTCCAGAGAGAGGGGTGACCACAAAACAATCTGTTATATAGAGAATTGTATATAGAATTTAAATCATATGTCTCATGAACACATGTGTGCAAAATGGAAAGCTATGTATGGGACAATTTTTGTGGGTCAGGTGCTCTTTTTTTTTTTTTTTGAAAGAGAGAGAAATGTTGGGGAAGGGCTGTAAGAATGTCTGGGTGAGGTAGGTTGGCCAGGTGAGAAAGCAATTGCAAACAGACAAAACAAACTAGACAAGAGACAGGGACGGTGAAGGACACATGCGGTGGGTGAACACCATGGATGGGGTGAGGGTGGGGATATCGCAAACCCATGGATGAAAAAGTTGGGTGACAGTGAGAATCGAGTCTTCACCCACTGGACTGTCATCACTGTCACCTCACTTCAGCAATGGCTGCAGTGTCTGACGTCTGCATCTCCTTGTGTTATTTAATACAGCGATGGAGAGCAGTGTCTCCAGCCAGTGTAGGCATGCAACAACAGTGGAGTGCACAGTCCTACACACAATCCCTGTTAGTTCATCATGGCTGATAAATTCAACCCCACTGCCACTGCCACAGACCAGTCTTCCATGGCAGATCTACCTGAGGGGCCAGGTAGTGCAGGGGCAGCAGAAGGGGTACTACCAGGGACTGCACCAGACATGCTGGGCAATGATGCTCTAGCTGGTGGAGTGGAGGCAGGTGGATCCTGTGGGAGAGTCCTACCCTGCTGTGCTATGGGAAAAGCAAAAAATAAAAAGTAAACACAAAAAAGAAGAGAAAATAATAACCTCCACCAAAAAAAAAAAGATAAAAAAGTTGGGGTGAGAGAGACAAAGAGAAAACATTAGTAACTTCATATGTAACATACATAGCACTGATACAATTATTTTACTCTATTCTGTTACCTTTACTTTTAACACTACATACCCCTAACAAATACCTCTGTTTACTGTTCAGACAACACAGCTTCTAACAGATGCGCAATATATTACAGACTGCAGTAAGAAATCCTTGATGTGTGCATACATTGCACATATGCATGGTCCAAATATACTGATTACAGTTTACAGCAAGCCAGTGGTGACACTGCTTTACAGCTCTGATGTTACATTTCAATATCGATGAAACCTTAACATATCTCATATATTGTGTATATTTAATATATTTGGGAAGTGTAGATTTTGAAGGCAAAATGTATGATTATGTAATAATGAACTGTTGTTTTGCCTTCCAGAGTAATGCATGCATACTTCATGATTATAGTTAAAAAATGAATGTTCAGTTTAATACAACTGTATAAGTAACAGATAAATGCATTGTAGCTTTTTAATGCTAAAATAACCCCACTGTTGGAATGCATACATACAACATGTATCTCAGATCTGTGCCAGTATAGCTTCATGGGTTCACACATTCAGTGCCTGGTCTGTGACAGCTGTGGAAAAAACAGAACACAACAGAATACCATTAAGCATACCAATCCTAACTATATCCAGCTTTTAACTCTGACAAGTAATTTCTGTATGACACCTGCACATCTGTGTGGTGCTCCCAGTCCTACATTCCTCCATCCAGTGGTCAAGGGTATCCCTCTTCCTCATCCTGAGGCCTTTATAGTGGTTCCTACATTGTTCACCAGTGGGGTGGGATACCGGTAGGACTGTTCAGAGCCTGTACCAGACTATCCCATGCATCTACCTTGTACTCTGAGCCACAGTAGTCCCTCTGCAACAGCCTGGGTCCATTTTCATTGACTAGGAATCCAGTAAACACTTTAGACTCCTGGACATCCCATCTTTGAGCACAGAATCTCAAAAACTCTCCAGGAACGGCATCCATGCCTATCATAGATCGAGACCAGTGTAGAATAATGTTTTCCATGCCAATTACAGGATTTTCACTTACTAGAAGTGTGCACTTTCTGGATTTGCAACATTTGAAACTGTTGCACATAGCTTACCATCATGCAAACACATTGCGCAACAGTGCATACTGCTGGGAAATGTGTTTGCAAGATAGCCACTTGTATTAATTGAATGCATTCAATTTATATGTGTAGCTGTCTTGGTCCTGCCTGCTACATGGGTGGCCCATTCATGCAGTTTGTGCACTGCTGCTTTACACACAAGCGAAATCTGCATGGCCAAAGACGTTTGTGCTAAGTGGCACATCATGCAGCAATGCTCAACAAACCCAATTACATACACCTGTAGTTGAATGGAGTACCAGCTGCACAGCATGTTAGACATATCTTTAGTACTTCTTACCACAGAATCAGTGAAGCAGCAGGTGTATACAACACCACTTACTTCTTCCAGTTGCTAAATACCCCTTAAAATACCCCTGTTTCTCAACTGAATGTATAGCTCCACCTATTAATGCAGTAATTCTTACCCTTTTTTCCCCCATGGTACTGGGTTCTAAGCCAGTTGGAAGAAACAATTGCAAATATTTTTATAAAATAAAAATATAGTTTACATGGAAATGCATTTTTGGGCCACTTTTGCACTGTAGTTACCACTGCGCAAACATGTGTTTTCTGTGTTTGCTCTACATGGTGCATTAAGCAAAGAGAAAATAAAAAAATAAAATGTACAATATTAAACTGCAAACAAGCGAAAATACATGTCCTGCTGTTACACAAACATAACATCAGATTATCATGGCATGACCTTTGAGGTGCATTATAGGTATTGGCTGGAACATCCCTTAAGGCATATGTTATAAAGTAGGGGATATGGCACGGTTCACATCACTTGCACAGGGTATTATGTGTTGGTCATTACAGACAGGACTCACAAACTAATGATACACCCCACAGGTTCTCAATTCCCAAGCCTTACAACAACATTCAGTAGAAAGTAGTGACAACTGCATGCTCTCAACTATTTACATATCCAATTACAATAAAATAAACATTTCTACAAGAAAAATGCAAATATAGTAAGCAATAATCAAGCTATGCACCTTCAGCATCAGACACACATTTTGTATCCCTGAATCACAAAGGTGGAACACAGGGATCTGGTGTTGTGAGTGGGGCAGGACACCTAGGTTGACCCAAAAGGTTGATGAGCGTCTTTGAGTAAGAAGGCATATATTTGGGCCAAAATAAAAAAAGGAAGATCGAGAAAGTAAATATCTGGTGTATGTGTGTGTGTGTGTGTGTGTGTGTGTGTGTGTGTGTGTGTGTGTGTGTGTGTGTGTGTGTGTGTGTGTGTGTCTTCCATGTGAAATTGGTGTGTGAGTGTGTGCATGGACACAGCCAAGTGGACTGCTATCTCTACTTCTTGGTCTGTTGGACAGGTGTGAGCTGTGCATGATAGAGGTTGCAGTTCATTGTTGTTACCAGGAGTTACACTGGCATGTTGCCATCCAGAACCATGCTCAGATGCACTGCTGCTACATAGCCACTGTCTGCTGGATGAGCTCCCTTCCTGGGATCACCCAGGGCCACTACGCCATGGCCTGCCATGTCTGCATGTGGACAGCACACTCACTGAGAAACCAGTGGAAGTACTGTCGCTATGGGAGTATGATCTGAAACTGCCACGTTTGCTGACAGCAGGTGATGTTGCTGTCCTATGCCCATGGAGATGCTGTTCCCCTCCCTGCTGAATCACAGACACTGCTCATTCCAACATTTTTTGTATGAGCTCCATAGCATCAGCAACACCGTATAGACATTCACACATGTCAAGCTGTGCCACATCCATCCTCCTGAACGTTTGTCTAGACAAATGATGGGAACATGTCTGCGCCTCCATGATGGCCCTAAACATTTGCAAAGAGGCACAGGAAGTGACAACTGCACCAGGTGGTGGAGGAACAGCAGGCCTCCGCTGAGCACCTCTGTTACTCCTCCTATGTGGCAACTCTCCCTCACTTTGGCTATGGTCAGACTCAACAGGCACTGAAGCCACAGTAGCTACACTCCCCTGATCAGTGTCCTTGCCCTGAATCTATCCAAAATCTGTGGGCCCAGTGGACTGGGTAGGCTTAGGCATACTGGCTGTATCAAAGGTCAATAAAGGGGATGGCTTAATGACAACCTCTGTGTCAGATTCAACTTCTGCCCACCCAGACTGTGCCTCACTTTGGCCACCATCATCATCAGACTCAGATGACATACTGACATCAGGTGGCACACTGCCCACAGTTCCACTGTCAGAAACACCTGTGAGAAAAATACAGAAACACAGGAAAAGCTTAGTAATAGAAATAATATACTGCAGTATATGCTAACAAAGTAACAATGCTGCCAGTAGTACTGAAAGCTGAGCAATATGGAAAACACAACTTAAATACAAATTACACTTACAGTATTGCTTTATATTGATCAGCTATACTAAAATGACAGTATCTCCCTTACCAGCTGCAGACAGCAAGTGTGGTAAGGTCAGCAACAACACAATCATTAGTAACAGAGGGTTTACTACATTGTCCCCTGAATAGCAGAAATCAACAGTTACCCAATAATGTGGTTTATTATCACAAGCTAAGATTATACATGTACCAATCTTCTAACCACCAAAACAAAAACCAAATGTGCCACAAATAACTACTCCATTTAAATGCCTTGACCTGTACAACATTATTCAACTTTTCAGAAATCTAGCTTTACCTGGAAGATCCTCCAGTGATATAGTTGGTGGAGGCAGGTCTTGCTGCATGATGGTGAACTTGGAAGAAGCTAAGAAAGAGGTAAGGCCAATAAAACCACATTAAGCACTAACAGAGGTAGTAATACATTTGCACGTTTAAAGCTGCAAACAGCACAAATTTACACAATAATGTGGCTGACAACTACAGGCTAAGCTTATAGCACTAGCAATCTGCAGTCCCGACAAACAAACAACTACATGTGACACACGCACAACTTATTCATCTCTCTTCTGACAATATAGTAATATATGACACTATTCAACAGTATACATAGCAAGACCTGCCAGTAAGCTCCTCCTGGCATGTTGACACACTGGCACCCACATCAAGGACATGCTGAATATCAGTGTCTTTGGAGCTCTAGCTGCTGTTGAGGTCAGCTAGGAACTGCTCTTGGGGGTCAGTGGTTGTTGCATAACAGACCTCCACCTGCACCCATGAAGTCATGGCTTACTGCAGCAGTTCTTTGTCTGACAGCTATCATGGCAGTGGCCCTGTGACACACCTGGTCATATGTTCTTCCATGGCTGCCTACAACACTTATAGGTTCATAGGCATTTACTAGGCTAATGATGACAAGGGCCTTTTTATGCCTAGCTATGTATCCCAAATCTCTGACAAGTTCTAATACCCTTGATAAGTGTAAGCATGGGCCTTGATGATGAACCATTTACAGGTTACTTATGTCCATTAGAGACATAGGTGCCAAACCAGGGATGTATTTCTGGTTTCCCATCCAATTGTCAAGTTGCACTTGAATTGGGTTAGGGAGGAACTCTGCTTCACATGGATGGGGAGCCTGTTCCATAGACAGGGTAGTCTCTGGGATACATACCTATATCTCCAGCTGGTCCTATTTATATCACAGACAATTTTAAGTCTTTAGAATGGGTAATTCTGATGCTCTGATGCATCAGAGTAGGGTCTGACAATGCCCTGTTGCCAGGCATAGATCTCCCCTCAAAAGCCTGTAGGGGACAGAATACAGGGATAGTGACTTGAGGCAGTCTGCATAGGACATTTTACTTATGCCCTGCATTTGTTTAGTAAGGAACCTCTGTGGACGTTCCATTTCATAGGTTCATAGGTGTATACTAGGCTAATGGCCCTGGAGCCTTTACAAGCCTAGCCCATAGGATTACCCTGGCATCGTGTCACCCAATCTTAGTTCCCAGTGCCTCTGTCGAGTAGAGCTACTGAAGTGATCCACGGGGTGAATTGTCTATTACCTATCCACTCATCAAGATTTCTGTTGAAGAGGGCTAGTGAGGTGCTCTTTTTGACATGTATGGGAAGTCTATTTCATAGCATGGGCAGCTCTGGGTTATGAGCCTGTCCCTCCAGCTTGTTCTGTTGATTGTGGTAATGAGGTTGAGGTCTCTGGAGTGTGTGGAGAGGAGGGATTGGGAATTCGTTAGATGTAGCATTTCTAGCAGAGCTGGGTCAGACATGGCTTTGTAAGTCAAGCAGAGATTGCCTATAAGTAGGAGATATGAGACAGAGAATAGTTGGAGTTTTTTTAGTCTGTCCATATAGGATAAGTGTTAAGACCTAGGATCCTCTTTGTGAGGCACTTTTGCGGCCTCTACAGTTGTTTCAGGTGTCTAGTGAGGCACATGCCAGATGGGGCATTGTACTCGATGATTGGCCTAATGAGGGAAGAGTAGAGGGAGACAATGACCTCTTTCTTCCTGGATGCAAAAACCTTAGTAATGAGATGTGTCACATAGAAGGACTTTCTGATCACAGTGGCAATGTGGTGGTCAAAAGGCAGGTTCCTGTCAACCTGAGTTCCCAGATCTCTTATAACACCTTCTGTGTTCAGTGGACTACCATCATTGTGGTAATTCATGGAAACCAGGTTTTTTTCCTAAAGGGGATGATGACACATTTTTTGGCATTGAGCTTAAGGCCATGGTTCTGACACCAGTTGTTGGTCTCAGTGAGGCCTTTCTGTAGGATGTCAACATCACTTGGGGAGTTAATAATAGCTCCAAACCTACAATCATCTGCAAACTTTGTCAGCCAGAGTTCCTTCATGTTGGCCAGGACTTCAGAAAAGTAGATACCAAACAGGAGAGGACCCAGGACCGAACCCTGTGGGACTCCACTTATGACTGGTTGGCAGTCTGACTTGGAGTCAGCTGCTTTCACACTGTGGGTTCTATCTGTGAGCCAGTTTGCATCCCACCTAGTGATATAGGGGTTGACGCCTAGCTTAGTGAGTTTTTCTATGATTCCTGAGTGGGGAATGGTATCAAAGGCTTTAGCCAGATCAAGGTAGGCTGCATGAACTACCTTGCCATCATCCACAGCTCTGGTGACTGACTCAAAGAAGTTTACCAGGTTGAGCAGGTATGATCTACCCTTCACAAAACCAAACTCTGTGGGATCCAAAGTTTGGAGACTCCCAATATCCTTGTTTATTAGGTCCATGATGATGCGTTCCATAGCTTTGCATATCAGACTCATCAAGCTAATGGGGCAATACTTCCCAGGGTCTGTAGTCACTCCTCCTTTGTGGAGAGGGATGACTGTAGCAGTGTGGCATTCAGTAGGGACAAAGCCTGAGATGAGACTGCGATTGAACAGGGCACACAGGTGTGGTTCCAGTTCAGTCTGTAGTTCATGTAGAACACAGACAGGGATATTGTGAGGTCCCATAGAAGCTGTATTCTTGGCCTTGGGCAGTACTGTTTTAACCTGTGCAGCAGTAATACTGGGTGCCTGGCAATCTGCTGGTAGGTCCTTTGGGGGGGGTAAAGTTGGCATGGAATCTGTCGGCCAGTAAATTGGCAATATTTGTTGGCTCAGTATAGGAGGTACCATTGTGCAGTAGCTCAGAGCAAATCTGGGTATTGCCGTGGAGATTCTTTACATAACTATAGAAGGCCTTGTGGTTGTCTTTACTATTTGCTGAATTTCTATTTTCATAGCTAGCTTTAGAGGATTTGATGAGGGATCTCAACTTTTTGTTGAGGCTGATAAGGGAGTCTTTCCCATCTTGGGACTTCACCTGCCAAACTTATAAACTAAGTTGTTGGATATGCTTGGTTAGGTACATACCAAAGGGGGCATTGTACTCAATGATAGGTCTGATGAATGCTGAATACAGTGGAACAATGACTTCCTTGGACTTAGATGCCATACCTTGGTTTATAAGTTGCACAACATAGAATGATTTCCTCATCACTGTAGACACCAATAAAATGACACCAATAAAATAAACAAATAAGAAAAAACCCACCAAAGGTCTAGTTGCTCTATGCAGTAATTCAGAAATGAAAAAAGAGCAACAACAACCACCACTGAATGGGTTGGGTTGAGTATTTTATCTGATGAAGGGCACAGCCCGAAAGTGCTCATCATTGCTGTCAAATGGTTTTTGCTGAACTTTTACCTTTTTTATATTAAATGGTGACATTCAGTAGTGGTCGTTGTTGCTCTCTTTTTTCGTTTGTGGATCACTGTAGACACATGATGTGTAAAGGCTAGATTATTATCTATGTGTGCCCCTAAGTCCCTGACTACTGGGTCAACTCTCAGGGGTGTGTTGTCAGTATGATAGTTACCAGCAATGGATGACTTCCCAAAATATACTATTATGCATTTCTTGGTGTTTAGTTTTAGCCCGTGGCTCTGACACCAGTTGTTTATCTGTGTTAGACCCTCCTGGAGAACATTAGTGTCAGTGTGCGATTCAATAACAGCTCCTAATTTGCATTAATCTGCAAATTTAGTCAGCCAGTGACCACTGACATTGGCCTTGACTTCTGTGAAGTAAATTCCAAAAAGGAGCAGTCATAATGTCGTTCGACGGGCACTACACCTCCCCCTTTTGAGTTGAAACGCACCATGGATACATAGGCCATCTACTATGGCCTGGTTTTCCCCATCGGTAAATGAGCATGATGATATGAGGTGTTGCCAGCTATAGCAGGAGAAGTAGGGCAGTGGATATGTAATATATGCCAGCATAGCTAGCTGGAGTTTTGTAAAGAATTATTTGTATATCAAGCTGATTTGTACAGATGCTTGTGTTGACAAATGTATTTGTAAAGTTGCTTCTATTAAAAATGTACCAACAGTGGTTCCTGCTGGACAGAAAAATACACCTGTATGTCATACTGTATTCATCATCATCATCATCATCATCATCATCATCCCCTTTTTCCCATTCTTATACATGGGGTCGGGTTATCATGTTAACTGTCGCCAACTCTCTCGATTCAGTGCCACACTCCTGCCTTCTTCAGCACTCATGCCTGACTGTCGCAGATCTTTCATGCAATCCATCCAACTCTTTGCTGGATGTCCTCACTTCCTCTTACCTTCTTCCTGTCTGTCCCAAATCTTCCTCACCAGATTGTCTTCTGCTTTTCTACACATGTGCCCAAACCACCATAATGTGTTCTCTTTGATCTTTTCTGCAATTGGAGCTACTTTGACTTCTGCTCTTATGTCCTCATTTCTTCGTCTGTCCACAGTGTGCATCCTATCACCTTTCTCAGGCACTTAATTTCCATCATCTCTAGCTTCTTCAACTGTTCTGCCTTTACTGCCCAGGTTTCTGTACCATACAGTAGTATGTCTTGTACACCTTACTTTTCAGCTTCTTTGGCATTCTTCTGTCATAGACTACACCTGATAATCTATGCCAGTTGGCTGCAGCCCCTCTGATTCTAGCTTTGACTTCTTCATTCAGACTACCCATCTCCTCATCTACTCCTCCCAGATACTTGAAGCTGTTTACCTGTTCCACTATCTTCCCTTCTATCTCTGTTCTCATCTTCTTCTGATTTCCCCAATTTGCTGCCATTACCAACATCTTATCTGTGCTTACTTTCATCCCATGTCCCTTCAGATTTGCATTCCAATCTCCTATCCTTTGCTGAAGTTCTAGCTCAGAGTCTGCCAGTACTGCCACATCGTCTGCATACAGCAGCTTTGTTGATCCATCCCCCCCAACCTGTTTGCTAATGTAGTCCATCACCAGTATGAACAGCAGTGGGCTCAGAGCTGAATCCTGATATACACCCACTGGGAACCCCTCTGTGAGGCCGAACACTGTTCGTACTTGAGTCATTGGGTTCTTGTACTTGCACTAATAGCCTGCACTAATTCTATCACTGTTTCTGGGACTTCAAACCACAGTAGTACTGCCCAGATCAGTTTTCTTGGGACCTTGTCATATTCTTTCTCCAAGTCTAGGAATGACCAGTTGGACTGTCTCCTTATCTCTAGCTTCTTTTCAAGTATCTGTCTCAGTGCAAACATCAGGTCAATTCTGCTGCATCCTGATCTGAATCCAAACTGCTCATCTCCCATCTTACATTCTACTACTCTGCGTATTTATCAATCACCCTCTCCAGAACTTTCATGCAATGTGATAGGAGTTTGATGCCTCTGTACTGCCCACAGTTGTGGATGTCCCCTTTGTTCTTGTACACTGGCACAAGTATGCTTATTCTCCAGTCATCTGGGATATGTCTTTCTCTCCTCACTGCTATTAGTACCCTTAGGAGCCATTTCTCCCCTGTCTCACCCAGCATCTTTATCATACCTGCTGTGACTTCATCTGAGCCTGCTGCTTATCCTGACCTCATCTTCCTTAGTGCTGTTCTTACTTCTTCTAGGGTCGGCTCCTCTTCTTCTCTCACTGTAGGCTGTTTCTGGGGCAGTACAGCTTCTGTGGGGTTTTCTTCATTCAGAATCTGCTGGAAATACTCCTTCCATCTGCCTTTGATGTCCTCTGGACTGGTGAGCAGGTTGTTGCTGACATCCCTTATGAAGGGTGTCTGACTATCTTCTTTATCTTTCTGTCTTTGCCTTGCAACCTGGTATAGTTTCTTTGTGCCCCTAACTGAGTCACTTTCCAGAAGTTGGTACAGTGTCTCCGATGCCCGATTCTTTGCTATTGCAACTTCTTTCTTAGCTTCTTTGTAAGTCAACCAGTAGTCCTTCCTAGCTTGGTCAGTCTTTTCAATCTCCCACTTCTTCCTGCACTCCTTCTTTCTTTTGATTACTTCCTGGACTTCTGCATTCTACCACCAGCTTTACTTATGTACCTTATCTCCACAACTGGCTCAGCCACATATCTTTTCTGTAGTCCTAACACTGTTTTTAGGCGCTGCCAATCTTCTTCAACTCCACCTATTTCCTCCTCTTCTTGGGGTGCTAGAGCCCTGAGTAATTCCTTCAACTGTTGTACTTTCTCTCCAGCCAACTTCCAGGTCTTCACCTTGGTCTCTGTTGACCTTAGAGCCTTCTCTGACCACTGCTTGCAGCTGATTGTGGCAACTAGTGGTTTATGATGTGGGCCGATTGTTTCACTGGGGTGACTTTGCAATCATGGATTCTGCCCCAATGCCTTTTCTGCAAGCAGCATGGCACGATGACCTCTCAAAACTCTTATATCAGAGGCACATGGGATATATACAAATGACCCTTGTGAACATCAGGTGTTCAGCTATATGGCGATTCTGAATGCCCATGATTTATTTCTTTTTAAGTCATTTCAATGGACAATTTCAAGCTAATAAAGCCAAACCCCCCCTAGCTGTGGATATGCATATTTCGGCCTCATTATGACCGCATCAGCACAGCACAAGCAGTGGAAGTCTACCTGAGTTGCATGTTGACTACTCTTGTATGTGATCTTGTGACTGTCTGTCTTTCTGAGCCATGTGTTGGCTACTATCAAGCCATTTGCCAGACAGAAGTCTAGAATGCCTTCTCCTTTTTTATTCCTGTTGCCCCAGCCATGTGGATCCAGGCAGTCCTTATATTCTGTTCTGTCTCTCCCGATATGTGCCTTCAAGTCACCCATTATCAACACCAATTCATGTCATCCTGCTTTATCTAGTAGGTCCTGCAACTGCTGTCTGAATGCACTCTTTTCCTAACTATCACAACCCTGCTGTGGGGCATATGCTGAGATTATGAATACTGCCCTATCATTACACTGGAGTCTGACTATCATGAGTCTGTCATTAATTCTGATGATATCCCTTACTGCCTTCTAAAGCCTCTCTCTCACCACAATTCATAGGTTCATAGGTAGGTACTAGGCTATCTGCCTGAGGGCATTTATAACCCTAGCCAGATTGTGTCGGCTTTCGCCACCCAATTGATTAATTAACTGATCCTCTGTCAAGCAGAGCCAATGAAGTGATCCCAGGGGTGTATTTTCTGTTATCCATCCACTCGTCAAGGTTTCTCTTGAAGAGTGTTAGTGAGGGGCTCTGCCTGATGTAATTTGGAATTTTGTTCCAAAGCATGGGGAGTCTCTGTGACAGGAATCCATCCCTCCAGCATGTTCTATTTATTGTTGTGGTGAGGTTTAGCTCACTAGAGCATGTGGCTCGCAGTGACTTGGAGTTCTTTAAGTGGAGCTTGTCCATCAATTGTGAGTTGGACATGGCTTTGTAAGTCAGGCAGAGATCACCTCTGAGTAAGCGATATGGCACTGAGTACAGCCAGAATTTTTTCAGTCGGGCTGCATAGGATATATATTTGAGGCCAGTAATCCTCTTGGTGAGGTACTTTTTTGGTCTTGCCAGCTGTTGGAAGTGTCTTGTGAGGTACATCCCAAATGGGGCATTGTACTCTATGATGGGTCTAATGAGTGACGAGTAGAAGGGCACTATAACCTCTTTATTTCCAGATGTGAACCCTTTAGTAATTAGATGGGCCACATAGAAAGATTTCCTAACTACTTTGGGAATATGATTGTCAAAGGAGAGATTACTATCTACCTGGGCCCCCAGATCTCTTATTACCTCTTCTGTATTAAGGGGGCTGCCACCTATGTGGTAATTCGTGGATGTTTTGTTTTTCCCAAATGGGATGACTATGCATTTTTTGGCATTTAGCTTGAGGCCAAGACTTTGACACCAGGTGTCCTTCTCAGTAAGGCCCTTTTGGAGGATGTCTGTGTCAGCCAGAGAGTCAATTATGGCTCCCAGTTTGCAGTCATCGGTGAACTTGGTTAGCCATAGTCCTCCTGTGTTTGCCTGTACTTCTGAGAAGTATATGCCCAACAGTAGGGGTCCCAGGACCGAGCCTTGTGGGACACCACTTGTGACTGGTTTAGAGCTGGACCTGGAGCCCGCTATTCTTACCGTGTGAGTTCTGCCTGTAAGCCAGTTGGCAACCCATCTCGTGACATAGGGGTTTATGTTCAGGCTGTTGAGTTTTTCTGTAATACCCGAGTGGGGAATGGTGTCGAAAGCCTTGGTGAGGTCAAGGTAGGCTGTGTGAACCACCTTTCCCTCGTCTATGGCCTTGATGACTGTCTCAAAGAAGTCAACCAGGTTTAGTAGGCATGACCTGCCCTTAACAAAGCTGAACTGGGTTGGGTCAAATGTTTGGAGGTTTCCAATGTCTTTGTTAATGAGTTCCATGATGATGCGCTCCACAGCCTTGCAGACTAGGCTAGTCAGGCTTATGGGGTGATAGTTACCAGGGTCAGTTGTGGCCCCTCCTTTGAGGAGAGGAATAACCATTGCTGTGCACTATTCTATGGGCACGTAGCCTGTGGAGAGGCTGAGGTCGAACAGCGTGTTTAGGTGGGGGGTTAGTTCATTCTGTAGTTCATGCAAGACGCAGCCTGGGACATCGTCTGGTCCCATTGACGCTGTGTTTGTGGCTTTTGAAAGGGCTGTTTTCACCCGTGCGTCTGTGATTTTTGGGACACTACACTTTTCCACTATTGTTGTGGGCCCTTTTGGAGGTGAGAGGGGGGTGAAGTTTGCACTGAATCTATCTGCCAGGATGTTGGCAATATCAGTAGGTTCAGTATATTTTGTGCTATTTTGCACTAGTTCAGTGCATATCTGCGAGTTGCCACTTAGATTCTTAACATAGCTAAACAAGGCTTAGTGGTTATCTTTTGAATTCTTGGCTATTTTTTTTTTTTTGAAGTGTGCCTTGGATGATTTCATGAGGGACCTTAGTTTCTTACTGATACTG
Source organism: Protopterus annectens (assembly GCF_019279795.1). Taxonomy (NCBI): domain Eukaryota; kingdom Metazoa; phylum Chordata; order Ceratodontiformes; family Protopteridae; genus Protopterus; species Protopterus annectens. Next base: position 173,652,294 of record NC_056727.1, on the reverse strand, counting down.
ATCAGTGATGTCTTTCCTTGTTGGGATTTGCTTTTTTTCTGAACTAGTTTCCTACTTCTATTGTATAGCCTGTTTATTGCAGGGGTCCATCAAACTGGTTTCCTTCTCTTAGAAGTGTGATTCTTGGTTTTGCTAGGAATGGCATGATCCATGCATCCTTGCAGATGCTCATAGAGTGCATTTGTAAAGGTTTCTGCATCTTAGGCAGCGTTATCCTTTAGTGTGGAGGTTGTGAAACTTACCACCTCTGTCTTAAGTAAGGCGAAGTTTGCTTCAAAAAAGTTTTTTACTGTGGTTTCCTTAGTTGGGGGTGGTGGTAGGGTGTGGACATCCAGAGTGATTAGTTTATGGTCTGATCTAACCAGTGATGGGTTGACCTCCGGTGTGGAACACCTATCGCCCATGTTGGTGATGACCAGGTCCAATATATTTTCACCTCTGGTAGGGGAGTTTACCAGCTGATCCAGGGCATTTGAGTTGATGAATTCCAGGAAACACTGGGCCTGGGAATTTGTACTCGAGTAGTTTTCCCAGTGAATGGTAGGGTAATTGAAATCGCCCAATATCAGGGTGTTCGGTAGGACCTTCATGTTTTCCAGTGACTCCAGAAAGGTGGAGTGGTGGTCCTGGGTCATGGATGGTGATCTGTAGTAGGCCACAATATGCATTGCAGATTTGCCCAATGTTAGTTGCACATGGATGATCTCAGAGGTATGCTGTGCCACTAACCTGGAGGTGTATGTATCCTTGATGAATATGGATACACCCCCTCCTTTTGTGTTTCGGTCCATGTTCTGTAGCCAAAATGTGTGGTATGAGTTGTAGCTCGGTAGTGCTGGGGTGCTCTCTGGAGCCTTGAACCAGGTTTCAGTTACTGCACAGATGTCGACGTCTCCATACTGAGGAGTGCTTCGAGCACGTGTATTTTGAGATTTAAACTCCTGGCGTTGAGTACCATAACCCTCAGGTTTTTTTTAATTGTGGTATTTACGGAGGTGGGTTTGACTTTTGAGCCTTGCCTAAAAAAGGCTCTATGGGAGCAGCAAGAGCTTTGGCCAGTATTCGAAAGCCTAGGAGCGACAGGTGCAAGTCATCTCTTGCGAAGCAACGTGGTTTGTTGAGCATGTCGTCCCAGGCTGACAGACACTGGATCCCCTTTGAATGACACTAGAAGCTTAGCCAGTTGTTGAAATTGATCATTTTTTCTTTATACTGAGGTATCATTCTTGGTGAGAGCAGGATGCTACTCAGGGTCACGGTCATACCAGCCTGGGCTGCATGATCAGAGAGCTCTTCCGTGTCTCTTTTCATGTAGTCCAGGGAGGTACATCTCTGGTCATTCATATCAACATGAACAATGATAGAGTCATATTTGTACTTGTTCTGGAGTGACCTGAGTGCTTGTGTTATGTGGTGGATTCTGGCTCCTGAGGCAGCTAACAGTAACCTTCTGCTTGTCCAGCCTAGTGAGTGGGACGTCAGTGTGCCTGACTATAGAGTCACCTATTACTAGTGTGTTAGGTATGTTATTTTGCCTTAAGGACTGTGATTGTGCGACACACTGATTTTGTGTTGTATGTGTTGTCTGGTTTGTGACGGGATGTGCAGGTTGTTTGGGTGTCTGCTTTGCAGGTCTCTGATGCTTTTGCAGGTTTTTATTTAGAGCCTCCGAGTATGATTTTGTGTAATTATGTGTATTTATTTGCCAGTGCTGTTTTAGTAGGTCTGTGTGTGGCTGGAGGTGTGGTGCAAGTGTTAACCTTCTCCTCTTGACTGTCTGTTCCATTCTTGGGTGGAGACAGCTTAGCTTCCAGTTTGTCTGTATAATTGCATCTCTCGCATATGTTAGTGTTTTGTGGTAGGAGGAGAGGGCTGTCTGTGTATATGAGGTAACATTGCCTCAGGCTACCCAGATTCACCAGCTGGACTGGAGAGTGCACCTGAAGTTGCCCTTTGGTCATGCCTGAATAGTAGGGTGAGCTGCTTAGTCACTTGGTTGGTGATGGGTGAATAAAGAGCCTTGCCCTGCTGGGCAGTCAGTGTTAGGGTATATTAGTGCTTGCCATTAGGTCTGAGCAAGTGCTGGGCTGTAAGATGCTTTCTGAGTGCTTAGGTTGAGAGTTAGACTAGTTTAAAGGGAAAAGTTGAAGAGGAGACTTAGTGGAGCCAAGAATAATTTAGCCGTAGCTAACCAGCACTGCTCAGTGCGCAAAACTGTGCAAATGTGGTTTTTATAGTAGGGAAATGAAAGAGATAGAAATTAGCCCAAAATGGCCAGTAAATTACTAACGTGTGGGCTGGAACCACTCCTTCAGGGACAGATAGGTTGATCAAAGCACCCCTCTCTCACAGGTGAACAAAGAAACTTCCTTCTATCCAAGTAAGGTATGGGCAACTCAGAAACTAGTATCACAGCCCTGAATTCAGCACTAGCCTGAAAAGTGGACTATACTAGCTTAGAAAGGTGGGAAACAAGGATTTTTTTTTAAAAGATAATGCAAAAACAGTAAATAATACACTTAAAACAGCTTTAAACAACTACAAACGATCAGAAAAGGCTATCACACTTTACTGTGTAGCCTACAACAGTTAAATAAATTATTTAAACAATAAAACAACTTTTTAAGAGTGCAGGCAGTAAAATAAGTATAATATGTGAAAAAAACAAGCTTTTAAATCACAATAAATGCTGGAAAATCTGTGCTTAGGTGGAAAACAGTTAAGTACAGCAATAAAGTACAGAAAAGTGATACTTAATCACGCCAAAGTCTCTCTTCTAAGCTAGAAGGCTTGTATCAGTTTAAGGCTTTCTAGTGCTACCTAGTAGGTTAGTTACAGGAAAGATGGGAAACAAGCGCAGATGTGGTCTTTTAAACCAGAAAGTTGAAAGAGACGGACAAACTGTCCAAATGGTCAATAAACTGCAATTTCTGGGCCAAGAATCTCTCCTCTTGTGGTAGACAGGCTACCTAGTGCTTACCACTCCCACTGATAAGCTAGAAGGCTTTCTTCCAACACAGAAAGGCTTGCGGGGCTCAGAAGCTTACCAACAGTCCTGGATACAGCAACTCCTTATCTAGACTAGGCTAGTTACAGGAAAGATGGGAAACAAGTGCAAGTGCAGCTTTTAAACCAGAACGTTGAAAGAGATGGAAAAAACTGCCCAAACGGCCAATAGCTACAATTTCTGGGCCAGGAACCACTCCTCTTGTGGTAGATAGGCTACCTAATGCTTACCACTCCCACTGATAAGCTAGAAGGCTTCCCTCCAACACGGAAAGGCTTGGTGGCTCAGAAGCTTACTAACAATCCTGGATACCGCAACTCTGTAACCAGACTAGGCAAGTTATAGGAAAGGCGGGAAACAGGCACAAGTGCAGCTTTCAAACCAGAAAGTTGAAAGAGATGGAAAAAAACTGCTCAAACAGCCAATAGCTACAATTTCTGGGCCAGGAACCACTCCTCTTGTGGTAGATAGGCCACCTGATGCTTACTACTCCCACTGATAAGCTAGAAGGCTTCCCTCCATCACAGAAAGGCTTGGGGGGGGCTCAGAAGCTTACAAAGAGTCCTGGATACAGCAAATGTGTACCTGGACTAGACTAGTAACAGGGAAGGCAAGAAACAAGCGCAAACACAGACTTTTAAATCAGAAGGTTGAAAGAGATGGAAAAGCTTCCCAAACGGCCAATGAACTACAATTTCAGGGCCAAAACCCACTCTTCCCATGGTAGATAGGCTACCTAGTGCTTACCACTCCCACTGATAAGCTAGAAGGCTTCCCTCCAACACAGAAAAGCTTGGGGGGATCAGAAGCTTACCAACAGTCCTGGATACACCATTTCTAGCCTGCCCTCCACCTGAGTAGTAGACTCTGGATCCCAAGCCAAGTGGCTTTGTTGCACTGCCCTTCCATCTTGTCTCCTGGATACATAAGATGTCCAGCCACCTCCATATCATCATGTCATTCACTTCCAAGCTGCAACCTGTCAGTGAACCTACATTAAGCGTAGCAATTTTCAGTTCATGTTTGGCAGGTTGGTTGGTTTTACGTCCAGCTTTCGCTCAACAGAGCTATCCCAGGTAGCCCAGGGTGGGCAACTAGACACCGGCCAGCCAGTAGCTTATTGACCCAGGGCTGCTGGGCTTTATGGTGGGCATACACTGGCCAATAGGGGCACATATACCCGTCCCACTGTTAGCACAGGTCCCTGGTGTGGGGTAGAGTAGGCCAGGTCCTCAGCCTACTTATTACTGGTAACTTCCCATGCCCATTTTTGGCAACATTAGTCAACATGACTGAATCACCTAGAGTCATATTTTTACACTATAGAGTGGCTAGCCCTGCCACGGTGCACAGTCTGTGATCTGTGTTCTCCTAACTTGAGGATACTGTGCACCACAGTAGATGCCCAAAGTGGTTGGTCTGTGCAACTCTTCCCCCTCTAGGGCACCATGCAGAGTCTGTGCTGCTGCCCACAGCTCCATTCATTGGTGAGTTTGAGATGGAAACACTCAGCATGTTTTTCAGACATGGGAGAAACCCCATGGAGACACAGGGGGACCAGGCAAACTCCAAACAGGCATTGGTCAGAGGTCAGGATCGAGCCTTGTACGTTGTGCATGGGAGGCGAAGACCTTAATCACTAAGCCATCTCGTTTCTCTTACTGTATTGTAACTGTTGAAATGAATATATTGTAACAGGTAATACTGGAAGAGAAGAGGTTAATCTCAGTCCAGCTAACTTTGAAAAATAGTCTGAAATTAAATTACCTGCTTAGACCATAAAGATTGTGTGTCAATCTAATAAAGCCTACCTAGTCTTTTTTACTGTGTAGGCATCACGTCATGCTGCTTACACAAAAGTAAGTAGGTTTTAGATTCAGTAAGCACAGCTGGGTGGCTCGCATGCATGCACCAACACAGGAAGTTCGGTGACATGCAAATCACCTCATAAGCAGGTGAATATCATGCAAATTAGGCAGGTAGAGTGAGCCAGCAATCGGATAGGCAGCTCTGCAGACCCCGTGTTGATGTCAGTAGTGTACATGAAAATATTTTGTGTACAGGAATGTAGGCAGACAAAAGGGGCTGTAAATATTTAGATAGATGGTCAGAAATGGCATACCACTTATATAAGCAAAACGATCCTCCATGTGTCTGAAAATTTAAATGAAATAAGTTATCTGCCATCTATATTATCTTATCGAAGTTTCAGAATATCGAGTCTGATATGATCTACACCATATCATCGAATTCTGAAACATCAAAAGATAAAAAAAATGCCTAATAACAAAAATAAATAAAAACTTACCTTTGAAAGCAAGAGGGGCAAGCCCCCCTGCACCCCCATACCCCCCTACTTAAATATACCAACTCCGAGACCGCACTACATTGAACTAAATGGAAATCTCCCCTTTGCTTTCGCTAATCTGGTGCCGACAGTATCAGCTTCGATACTGTCAGCATTCGACAACGTGAAGTAGACCCATTATCTGGGCATGTTTGCATGGCTCACCACAGTGTTCAAACATGCTTTATAGAATAAAAAATTGGAAAAAACAAAATTAATATTATGTGACAGAAATGTATTACAGAGCCCTGCGTGGAGTATCTACAATGGTGCATTGGTGCTGTTAATATGGTAGGGCTATGAAGCATGCAGTTTCCATGCAGAACCCTATCCAAATGAGGTGCAGTTACTAAATAGCATAAAGGGGTAATCATGTCCACATATCCCCTCCATGTAGGCAGAGAACTATGTTGTTGTTTACAGAGAAAGTAGCTGACAGCAGGGGAGGGTGTGTCCAATGACTTCTAAGCTTATTTCAGCTTAACTGCGCCTGTTTGCAAGGCATGCCACCATGCTAAGCGTATTCTTGCAGGGGTGTGTGTGTGTGCACTAACTTCCAAGCTTTGTTTACCTACAGGGCATGCATTTGTGCGGCACACCGCATTGCAATGCTGAGTGTATCTAAAAGGCAATGACATATTAATCAGTCTTAATCCCTGTTTAACTTAAACTGAGACCATTAAATGATGTTAGTGATATACTAGGCAGGTGCAATGCATCATAGGTAGCCAATCACACAGTTAGCACCTACCGCAGAGCAGTATATAGTATTCATACACCCTACAATCTGATTTTTCCTCCATACTCTGCACCATTGGAGTACAGACTTGAGAATTTTAACTGACAGAATGCTAGGGGCTGCTGCAGGTCTGCTACATCTGTTTATGCTAGATGCTAAAGTCAGTGCTGCTGCTGCTGACAGTAGGCCTAGGCAGAGAAGGAGAAGAGTATTCAGGCCCAGGGTAACCTTCCAGGAACTACATGAGCTGGAGATTGTAGAACACTAAGGAGTGGACAGGGGCATACTACAAGAACCCACTGAGCTCTGCTGCCCTCAACTCAGACCCAGAGCCAGCAGAGGGGAAACCATCGCAGTGGAAACAAAGGTATTTGTAGCCCTTAGTATACTAGCTACAGGTACTTTCCAAAGACCAACTGGGGACATGATGGGGGTCTCACAGGCATCAGCATCCAGGGTATTCCACCAGTTCCTGGTTGCCATGCTACCACATGCCAGTGAGCACATTTATTTTCCCCTCACCCCTGAGGTGAGAGCCAGCAATATGCAACACATCTACCATGCAGCACACTACCCTGAGGTACTGGGTGCCATAGATAGTACTCATGTACACATCAAGGCACCACCCAGTGAGGAGAGTAGAACCTATGTCAACTGCAAGGGGTACTACTCCATCAACTGCTGGGCCATGTGCAATGCCCAGGGGATTATCATGAATGTGTGTGCCGGCAGCCCTGGCAGTTATCATGACTCCCATATCTGGCATGCATCACAGCTGTACCAGATGTTTGTTAGGGGGGCATCCAGCATGGCCATTTTCTGGAGGATGCTGGCTATGCACTGGGACCGTGGATGATGATACCCATCAGAAATGCACACATACCCATGGAAAAATGCCATAATGAGGCACATGCACAAACTAGGAACATCAGTTTGGGCTTCTGAAGTCATGGTTCCAGTGCCTTGATATATCTGGAGGAGCCCTGCAGTATACTGCAGCTACATGTACACAGATATTCCCAGTATATGTCATGCTACACGATATGAGCCTGCGGAAACAGCTGTAGCAGGATCAGCAAAGGGAAGGGTTACACAGCCCCCCACCAGTGCCTAGGTCACCACAGCCACACTCACAGGAGAACTCAGAGGAGGAACCCCTGATGATGTCCCTGTAGGCAGACGTAGGTGTGTCCAGTACATCCTTCCTTTGGCTAAGAAATAGCACATAGCACATTCACTGACAACCTAGGGCCCTAGGGACTGACACCTTACTCCTACTTACATACATAAAATTGTTGATGCCAGGCACCCCACACAACCTGTGTACCTATCCATGTATTGGCCGTGTACTGCTTGCATCACACAGAGTCAGCCATGAACTACAGTTCTGTCAACTGCTGCATTCGCAAAGTAAGTCTCTAACCTACACACTATGTATGTGTGTATCTGCTGCAGTTATGGTATGAAATATAGTGGGCTATGTGGACAGAAGTAACACATGAGAAGTAACATCCACATGGGGACTACAGATACCTAGCAGATAATCACTAGGCCTCATAGTTGGAATATTTACTACATCAGTCAAGGGAGATTTGAAACAGTGAGGTCACATGATATGAGATCATTTGCTGTTGTCCCCCTCCCAACACAGCAGTGTTCCCATATAACTGCTTTAACAGTAAGTCAGCAATGGTATATCTGCAGAACAGGCAATCTCAGGGCTATAACGTAGAACCCGATCACACATTGTATTTCTCAAGTAACACAGGAATAACAGCATACAAATTTATACTGTTGATTGTGTGATTAATGACTTCTTTCTGTCTGGAAGACTGTGTGGCTCAGCATGGGTGATGGTGTTGATGGTTCTAATCTGGAAGTATTCACATTTTTTGCTTGTGAGGTATTATTATGTTGGTGTTTTCACATACTGTCAGTCTGTGTGTAGTGTAACATTTTGAACCTCAGTCACATATTAATGACATCAGACAGCTGGGGAATGCCATGGGTAATTTGATTGAAGGGCAGTGGTGCAGAAACAGGGACAGATGTCAATGTCAGTAACACACAAAATCCCAGACTGGATTGCAGGTAGGTGTGGTCTGGAGTCACTCTAGAAGTACTGACAGTCTCACTGGGCATTCCCATGCACTTAGTTAGAATGAGCACAGTTCTGTTGCCCCTGCATCAAAATGACCTGTTATGTATAGATATGTCTATATCTACAGACATACAATTATACATATCCATCTGTCACTGTCTCTCACTCATATACATACTATATCTGTCTTTATGTGGTGGCAAATAGGTATATACTGGTATATATAGCCATATATAGGCAGCTTCTGCAAGGCTCGAGCCCAGAACCCTGCAAATCATAGACAAAGGGAATTACCACTAAGCCATGATAGATATACATATATATTAAACTGATACATAGACTCACCCCATATATTTACATAGCACATATACATATCATGTACAGGCACAGCTACATTTATATATACATCTCTGTTATATATAGAAGTATGTCTGTGGATGTCTCTATTGTCATAAATACCCTAATAATGGTGAGTAAATCTGCATTATCACACATCCATACTGTTGCTCAAAGGATCCAATGTAATGGCACAGCAGTACATAATCCACTTACCTACAGACACCTGTGCCTGCTGGATGTTATCACATAGAAGCAGGTGAGCAGGTGGTGTATGTATAATGTTGCCAACAAATGCATGGACAGGCCATATTGTTCCTGCCCACAGGTTGCCTATCTAACTGCAAACAGCCACATATGGCCATACTGGTAACTGTACACACATAGCTAGGATAATAACAGTTATACATTTTTAGGATACTAGATGCAGATAACAGTACAAAGCTATATCATGCTGCAGGCCACAGACACTGTTCAACACAAGCCTAGTGTGTGTGATCCATAAGGACTCTGCCTGGAATCACATATACAACAGATTTAAGCCGGGCCACATGCGATAAGTACTGTGCCCTATATAGTGAGTAAAACTAGATAGGTAGGGGTTCTAATCTCACTCCAGGCTACTTGATGTGTGTGTATCCCCTGCAAACCAACTGTCATGCCCTCATGGGCTATCAACTTGCAATACTTATGCACTTTTTGGCCCTGGAAGTTGCTGCTGGCATCCAAACTGTCCTCTTTTACAAGGCCTGATGATGTCATCCACCTTAAGACTACCAGCTACCAGTGTAGTATCAGACTTAAGCTGTGGCACGTGTGGTAACTACTGTTCTCTGTAGTGTGTAAGACTAGATAGGTAGGGGTTCTGATCTTACTCCAGGCTACTTGGTGCATGTGTATGTATGTGTGTGTGTGTGTGTGTGTGTGTGTGTGTGTGTGTGTGTGTGTGTCTGTGTGTGTGTGTGTGTGTGTGTGTGTGTGTGTGTGTGTGTGTGTGTGTGTGTGTGTGTGTGTGTTTCCCTGCAAAACAACTGACATGCCCTTATGGACTATCAACCTGCAATGCTTATGCACTTTTTGGCCCTGGAAGTTGCTGCTGGTGTCCAAACTGTCCTCTTCAATAAGGTCTAATAATGTCATCCACCTTAAGACTACCAGCTGCCAGTGTAGTGTCAGACTTATGCCATGGCACATGTGATAACTACTGTTTTCTATAGTGTATAAGACCTAGATAGGTAGGGGCTCTAATTACACTCCAGGTTACTTGGTGCGTGTATATGTCCATATGACCTAAAGAGGATCACCTCAATAATGTAGAAATAGATAGGGTTTTGCACTATTATTCTCATTTTAGCAGGTAATGTGACACCCCAAATGACTGACCACAACAAGGCCTGCTGATGTCATCAAGCATTATATGTCATAAACTGATAGTACTAGCATATATGAGGTGTGTTGTGTGCCTCACATACTGTGATCTGCAGCTTGTAGCATTATATAGGTAAGTGTTCTAAACTACATACAGCCAACATGCACTATGTGTGCCTCGGTGTGTCCTGTATGTAGTAATTGGAGGTTGTGCTAGCCCCAATGTAGCCATGTTTGTGTGTGAGGCTGTTAAAGCATTTTATATCATCTTATGGAACCATAGGACATTTCAACTTCAGTAGCATAATGACCATACAGCCCTCAAAATCCTACACACATTTATACCCATAGTTACAGGATCAACACATATTGCCCCAGTCCAAGAGGGACACAGGCAGATACCCTGTGTTGAGATGAGGGTTACCCAACCAATCATGCAGATGGCATGGGCTAAGGTGCACTGAGGTGCTCTATTTGCCATCAGACAGGGTACTTTTCCAAGGCTGTGTTTATATCTGCTAGGAAAGTCTCCCCCACCAGTATGTATTACTCACCTCACATTTGAGTTTAATGTCCTTACAGTGCTTTATTCTTCTACTATGCCTCCTACAGATAGGCCGCATATGCAGTCAAGCAGGGTCACACATTGCCTCGTATGCAAGGCACAAATCACCTCTGAGTAGTCTGTATGCCACAGGCTAAGATGACACTCAGTGCAGACGATCTCCATGAAACACATAGTGAAGATGTGAGGTGTCCATGTGAGGGACAATACTGTTGTCTGCCAGTGCCAGTACTGCTTGGAAAGGTGCATTACCAAACGGCCATTGCACTCAGCATGCCAATTCCTGAGTGCAATTTCCATTGCACTCAGGAATTGGCATGCTGAGGGAAGAGTACTTGGAGGTTATGAGTATGTCACATACAGGTGACTGTGCCCTCCACTATGCTATATGATTCCTGCCATAGCACTGTAGAGACATGGTGATCTGAGGCACATGAGGTGTACACCTGTGTGGCCAGGTCTGTGTGCCCACTTCTTTCACCTCTGTGTATGTACAGCACATGTTACGACTGATGCACTACTTACCGGGTACATAAGTTTTATTGATGGAAATGGTACCATATATAGATATGCAAGGAGGTCATGGCCATTACTATGTCAAAAGGCATGTCCTCAGCAATATCCCTTGCAGGGTAGTGATATAACACTGAGACCCTATGAGTGCTCACAATTTGCAGGCATCGGCTAACATTGTTAGCCACAGTCAGTTAGTAGTCACGTGTATTGTGCTTAAATGGCTTCCAGGCAGTGGAGGAACTAGGACTGTGCCCTGTTGAACACTGATGCTTACAGATCAGCTATTGGAGGTGGATGTCCCTATGTTGATTATGTGTGCCATCATTGGGCCATTTAGTGACCCCTAAAATGACAGTATCGTGTATCCCAAATTGGCTGCTTTGTAAATGCTGATTGAGCAGTGATATAGACAGATAGATGGCTTGGCTCAGTCTACAGGGTTATATGCGGTGATGTCCCCTCACCCAGGTCCTGGATGACTGCCTCAGACATGTCCACCACGTGTAATAGTCATGTTCCCCCTGTTACACATAGAAACCGTGTACAGTCAACTGTGTGTAGATCATATATGTGTGTGCTGATCACCTCCATGATGATTGTCCCTACAGTCATACAGATATGGATACTTACACAAAGAGGTTTATGGTTATGTTGGTCCGTGGATGCACCTACCTCTGTGCAGGGGTATAACAGTTGCCGTTGTCCACTTAGCTGGGGCACAGCCAGTAGTTTCAGTATGATTGCAAGGTTTCCCCAATGGAGTTGGTAATTCTTGTCAGATCACATGTGGGATGCAGCCTGGAATGTTAGCATGTGCAATAGATGCTGTGTATCCTCCATTGAGAGGCCAGTTATGAACTGCTCTGTAAATATGGAATTTATGGGAGAGGTCATGGAAATGTCATGCGTCACATGTGTTGGGGACAGGGGAATATATTTGACACAGACAGTGTGGGACTACAGGTTAGCTATGAGTACAGACCCATCATATGTGGCAGCATTATGTATGACTTCACAGACAATCCGTGCCTGTCCTTTGAGGTCACACATGTAACTACACTGTGCATTGTGGTTCTTTATTGTGTGGGTGGCTAATTTTGTCACTTACCATGTCTGCACAACATCACAACAATACTACGAGCATCTTTTAGCTGAGGAGGTTGTGTCTCCATGTTAGGGGATACACTCACCTCAACTGTCACACAGCACTGTCCACCTGTTATTGTACAGCCTGCTAATGGCAGTATCCACCAGTCAGGTTTTCTGTGCCATGACAAGCCTGTGACCCTCCTGTCACATACAGTCAAGTTCGTGCATTTGTAATGCTGCTGACAAAATGCATGATTGTAGAGCTCTGCATACTTGCCTGTTTCATCTGAAGGGGTAGGTGCATTCAAGCTATGTCAACCATCCCACAGGAGGTAATACATGGATTAGTTGACATATATGCCTATATTGTCTGCAAGGGGGGGTTTCATGCAGGTAGTTCTAAGAAGACTGATATGTGGGCAGATCCCACCAGAGTGGACCTCAAATTGGGAGAGCTGTGGTGGACACCCATAGTGGTAAACACATGGTGCAGTGCGGTGGTTCCCTGTGTGGGTATGTCATGGTACTGCTCCAGGGCATCATAGGTACAGACCTGGACTACCTTTGGGAAAGTGAGCCACAGCACGACTAAGCAACACAGTATATACATATTACACTTCTTTAATGTGTTTGTGTGTGCTCTGTACAGACACCTTACCTGACTCCCTTCTAGCAATATGCTGGAGGTAACTGCAATATGAATGTGCACACAGGACAACTAGCATGTAGTGTCAAACGGTGTACCCAGATCTCTGAGCCATGTCACCTGCAATGCCATGAGAGGAGTTAGCATGGATACAAGCACTAACACTGTTGTACATGACTGACACTGGACCACACACTGTTACTTTTTCTCAAGGCCAGAGCATGCCTACCAACTGTAACCGGCAGAGCCCATTGCCTGTTACACTATGCAATGAATGATGGAATTATGTCTTACTCCACCAACCATGGCCTGACAAGGAGGTGTTTGACAATAGTAGAACAGCAGACCTTGCTGGAAACTGTGTATGTTATGTACAGAGTGTTATGGCAGCTGGTGGATAAGCAAGTGTCTGATGGTCATACCCTGGGAAGATAGCATTGCGAGACCTATGCTGTAACGCTGCCACTCACCAGTGTAGTTTATCATTCTTCATTATTAGCATACCCCTTCTAGCCATTCCTTCTCCACAGTCACAGCCACTGTTAATGACCTCTCTCTGAGTACATTGGCAGGTGATTGCATATTAGCAACTGTCACCAAATCCCACACAGAACCAACAGTTATCCAGGATGGCCTATGACACACATTCAGTTGTAGTCTGATCCACTGACAAATACTACATGCCAATGACTGCACAATACTATCCTTTGGGAAGACATCCACCCCTGGAAAATATTATACTGTCCACACACTGCATACAGTTGAGCCAGTACACATGGAGGTATGGACACAGAGAGTAATGTAGCCTTTCCCTTTCAACGGTTGGTCAGATGTGGGGATGCAGTCACTGTTGTACAACCTATACAGACAGATATGGGATGGAAATCCCAGACTGTCACTGCTATACTGCATGTGGCAGCCAGCACACCTACCATTGTGTGCAATGGCACCCTTGCTATGTCACTTCACAGGCATATCATACAACTGTTGCAGCCACACAGGTTCCATGGTACACCAATACACAGTGTAAATAACATATCCTATGAAGTCCATGTCAAGACCATACATGTGTAGTCTGTCACCTAAATGCTTTGGAGGGATGTGTATGGCTCCAGACAGGGAGGTGTTGGATCCCATGTTGTACCCCCCACTTATCCATGAAAGGGCTAACACATTTCTCACCTGTTCTACATGCCCACAACATCACTGGGATATACATAGTACATGCTGGAGAGATAGGTATGTAAGACAGACAGTACACCCTACATGACACCCCCCCCATGCATGTGAAGTACTCATCTGCTGTGACACACCTCATGTTTAGGTCATGCAATGGGATGCAGAACATGACAATCATAACTGGTGTTGGACAGGTGTCTATACTGGACACATGATATTTGTAGATGGGTGATCTCCAGCACCACAGCTTGTAGATGTCTTAGTTCCTAGAACCTTGGTGAAATTGATCAAGGGTATCAGATGTTTTCACAGGTTAGGGATGCATGAGTACGCTGAATTACGCTATTGCCCTTCTTAGCCTGTTATACACATGTGAACCGATGTAGCCATGCAGTTATAGTGCTGTATCTTGCTGAAGACATATATCTGCTGTGCTGACATGCCATCCTGTGTTGCTGTATTGCTGCTGTGTACCCATAGGCTCTCCCAACAGTCTCCTGAAACATGAAACATAAACAGGTCCATGACACACCATTCATTGTGTAAGTATACAGCCATTACAACATAATACACCATAAGGTAAACATCAGTATGTGGTGTACTCATATGAATTGCCAGCATACAGTATCTGTCAGTAACCACTACAAGTGGCATGGTAAAACAGTGTATTACACAAGCACATGTTAACTAATATAGTCACCCTGTGCATCAGACACATAGCTTAATTTCCCTGAATTGATGGTGAGGATGACAGGGATGTGGCACATGATCATCACTTGCCCAGGCTGTTGTGTGGGGGTGCAGGAGGCCTAGGCTGACCCAAATAGTTGACAGCATGTGTGTGAGTCAGGAAGGGAAGCGGGGTAAGATGGACCAAGGAAAGGTGCCATATGTGTCTGTAGGTGATCTGCTTTTGACAGTGGTGTGTGAGTGAGTGTGTGTGTGTGTGTGTGTGTGTGTGTGTGTGTGTGTGTGTGTGTGTGTGTGTGTGTGTGTGTGTGTACACAGTCAAGCTCAGTGCTAGCCCTATATGTGTGTATGTTGGACAGCTTTGGACCATACATTGTAGAGCTGACAGTTCACCGTCTCCAGCCCCGAACACGGGAATTTTCTCTGCCAGCAGTTACACTGGCACTTCCATGCCCATGGTCAGAAGCGGTTCTAGTACCTGATGGTGACTGCTGTCTGCTGGGACTGTGCCCTCCATGGGACCATCCAGGATCATGAACCC
The DNA here is from genome assembly GCF_019279795.1 of Protopterus annectens. Lineage (NCBI taxonomy): Eukaryota > Metazoa > Chordata > Ceratodontiformes > Protopteridae > Protopterus > Protopterus annectens. The sequence continues at coordinate 173,637,170 of NC_056727.1, read as the reverse complement.
ATGGCCTGCCATGTCTTGGTGTGGACAGCACACTCCCCTCTGTAGCACTGGATGTACTGCCACTACGAGAGCGTGATTGTGCATTGCCACGTGGACTCTCAGCAGATGGGGTTGCTGACCTACATCCATGAGGCCAATGCTCAACTCCAGCCAGACATTCCAGCACAGATAATCTGAGGTCCAAGGCAGACACTGTCTCAGCCCACCTTCTGTCCACTGCATCAGGGAAATGATCCAGGGTGTCACCAATGCGGTGGAGGCAGTTACAGATGTCAGACTGTGCTGCATGCGTAACCCTAAGCATATGTCTGAATTTCCCTTCAGAATGTGCCTGTGCCTCCATTACAGCCCGAAACATGCGCCAAGTGACCTGTGTTGTGACATCTACAACAGGTGGTGGACAGACAGGAGGTCTCCTACAAGTACCCTTGTCAATCCACCTGTGTGGAACCTTGCCAGCTGTCTGGCTATGGCCAGTGTCTACACTCACTAGAACCATAGTTGCCACACTTTCCTTTTCAATGTCCCCACCTCTGACTGTTGAATTTATGTGGCCTCTGGGGATTGGGTATGTGTGGGCATAATGACTGTGTGCGGTGACAATGAGGGCAGAAGAGGGATGTAAACCTCTGGGACAGATTCAGCCCCAAACCCCCCACCTGTGCCTCACTTTGGAGACAGTGACATTAAGTTGTGCAGGGGATAGACGCCCCCCCCCCCACTCACCTGTGGTAAAAAAAGAGAAAAGCAGTACATTAATACTTGCACTATTATGGTCTGCAGTACTATATTGTGATATATGTAAGGCTGTATACTATGGCAAACCTGTTGAAAACTCAACCTCATATAGTAGAACTTGAGAAAAGTACTCTTCCCAATAACAGCTGTAGTTACTTGTAAATAAACTCTCGTTACACTGCAATCTCATCAGCAACAGTGAGGTACCTTGTTGACATTAGTTTAGACTCTGCACAGTTGAGACACATGACACTTTGTAGTGTCCTGACAATACTGTCACATCTGTCAGTGTGGTCACACCGACAATGCATAGATATGAGTCTAACATGTGTACAGTCAGACAATATGTGTGCATTTGGCAATCATGCCAACAGTACAGCAATGCAGACAGACCTGGGATGACAGTCTAGGGATTACAATGCTATAAACATACATCAATAACAAAACAGTGTCATGCTTACCGGGAACAGGACTACGGGGTTGTGCAATACCTGATGGACCTGTGAAACGTTGAGGGAAAGGTAATGTCAGCAATACAGCATGTTCCGCCACTACATGGTAATACATCAATATATTTCACATTTACAGTAGTTACTGTGTTAATTGTTATAGTGGTCAAACTCTGAGAGTGACAGTCAAACTGCAGTTAAACACTTCTCCCCCCCAAAGTATACAGACCTAACACCCACGTAAGACTATGTATGCCCTGACACACTGAATGATATAGTATTGCAGTGCTGATCAACCTGAGCTTACCTGCATGCTCCTCTGCCAGGGAAACTATGGTATCCACAACCACAATGTAGGGTGTGATGGATGCCTGGGAGCTGCTGTTTATGCCTAGATTTGCCAGGAGTTCATCTGTGACTGAGAGTGGCTGTTCCACTGCAGAACCTCCACTGGTGGTGCCACAATCGCTGGCTACATCTACCGCTCTTCTACATGCAGCATTGATCATGTCCATTGCACAGTGTTGAACCTGCTCATATGTCCTGTTCTGATGACCTGTGACATTGACATCATAGACAAGGTCAGCCCACAATGCCTCCCACTGTTCCCTGTTGTGCCTCCACACGGACAGTAGGACTTCATGGTGCTGATGGAGCCCTTCCAGTATCAACTCATTCTCTGCATCCATGAAAGCTGCATGGTGTCATGCATACATGTTTGCAGAAAGACAACAACAATGGAACACATGTCAGGATCACATACGTGGAATTACACTATGTAGAGATACAGCAAGGACAGAATTGCTGGCAATACCCACTGCTTGATCACACATGTCGTATTTCACAGTGTGCAAACATACTAAGCTTGTGGATGCAACTCGAATACTATTGATAGTCAGGTATTCATGTGTGTGCCATGACATATATTGCTGTATGATCATACGTCTGACACTGGACTCTATTGTAGTGTGTCCCTAAAGGCCAACCCCCTGATAATATGTCAAAACAACTGTGCCAAACAAATAACAGTGTGCGATTACAAACAATATAAAGGGGGAGTCCCACAAGGCCAGTGTGCCACACTGACAATATACATTCCACCTTTGAAGTATTGCACTTCCTCTGTATGTGTAACAAATCTGGAGATCAATGACATGTCATTATCACAGTTCTAAGAATGGCTTATTGCTGTGATCCCTATTCTCTGTAAGTATATTCACACATCTCCATCCTGATGCAAACAAAATGGTTACATACCTGATGGAGTGCAGTACCCCTCTGCTATGTGCGGATAGTTAATATTTTGCATACGCGTGGTTTGTGTGAGGAAAGTCTCATACAGACATGTTGCCCATAGTCAGCTGCTTGCCTTTTTAATATGCTTCTCATCAGCAGATGATTGCCTGTTAACCAATCTGTGGTTCTGAAATGCTAATTGCAGCCAACACAGCTGATTTGCACTATCATCAGCTAATCACATGCAACCATAGTACAATATATAAGGCTTTCATGTAGATTAGGGGCCCTTTCTGATATGTTATGCTGGACATTACTGGGGTGAGGAGACTACTTCATTGCAGAGAGTAGGTCTGTCGCAGCAACTTTTACATAGAGATGGGGGTGCTACAGGCTGCAGCTGCTGCTGCAGATAATAGACATAGGCAGAGAGTGTGAACAGTTTGGAGGACAACAAGTTGTAGGAGTAACTGTGGGAGCTGTGTCAGCCTTGTTGTAGAGGCAGAGCCAGAGTTAGGCTAAACTTTCCAGTCCAATTAAGGCATATGTTTAAGGTAAGTATGTTATGAAACAGTATCACTGAGTACTAGGTCACATGTTTGTTGTATCCTTGAACAATATGGGAGATTAATGTAACAATATAGCCACCATTTGGGTGACTGTCAGGCCACATGTTACAGTCTGGTAGTAATTTGGAGCATGTACAAGGGCAGTCTGTGTTATAAGCAGGTACTTCAAATGTGTATGTTAGGTGTGCAGCTGTGCTAATCAGCACTGTGGGTTTGAAAGGACTGTGCAGTTCTCTCTGATATTAGTGACCCTCATTTGCCGTACCTGAGTTGAATTTCTGTGTGAATGCATATTAATGCATGACGTGACACTTTATGCACTTATACTTTTGCTATAGGGATATGTGAAGTGTGCTTCTATCTGCAGGCCTGTGACTTCCAACAGTGACATGTAGACATTTAATTTGATATGCATTGTGTGGATAAAGAGTGTATGACTCAGGCATTATTTGCTGGCTTCACAATACTGAAAATCCAGTGCTACACACCACTGCATTTAAACCCAGGACTGTGTGTGGCAAAATGTACTATTTGCAAGGCATTTAACAGACTAAGCTACTGAGTCATTGCTACAGCAGGTGTATTTGCAAGACATATGTGCACACATACAGGCTGTGTCAAACATGGTATACATCTATCAGTATGTGCATGGCTTTATATGGATGTATTTCTGCACCAAGGTCCCAGTTGAACATGTATTTTGCCATTAATGCCTTAGCGGGTATCTTTCTACATGTTGATGATAAAAGTGCACATTTACCTGCTATCACAGGTCTCACTTACAACCATTATTATGTCTTTGGCTTTCTAGTAGTGTATTATTGCACCAGAGTCCAAGGTACACTCCCATTTTTTCCGATTACTTTTAATCAAGTTTGCATGGCGTGAAGCTCAGCTCTGCTGAAACACACTTAATGACTGTACTTGGCAATTACTATGTTTTGTTTAAACCACCTTTTTTAATTAAGAGTTGTGTGGTGTGGCAGGTTACTGCAGTGATCTGCAGGTACGATGGTCTTTGGATCAAAATATGGGACTGCTGTTTATTTTGTAAGTGTGCGTTACAATTTTAAAGGCACATATAGTCAATATAGGTCTTTTTAGCTGAGCTTAGTGAAGCTGTGTGACGTGGTGCATCACACAGTGCCCTGCTAAAAAAATATAAAGAAAATAAAAATGAGGAGGTAGGAAAGTGGTTTAATGGGGTGCAAACAGAGGGAAAACATAGTGAAAGGCAGCTAGGGATGTGGCAGGGTGTAGAAAAGAACCACAGCTATCCATTTCTTGTACAGCAACAGCTGTGCACTTTGACAGACTTTGCACATGACTTTTTAACTGTCATCCCCAGATAGAGGGGTGAGGGCAACATAACTGCAATGTCAAGCCAATTGGACCAAATTACTTGTGTCCAGTGGACACGTGTGTGAAATCGAGAGCTATGATGATATATATATATTTTTTGGGACAGGGGCCCATTTATTTTAACGTGAGAGTGGAATGTTAGGGAAGGGACATAGGTATGTGTGGGGGAGGTAAATTGGGTAGGTGAGGATGCATTTGCAGACAGACAAGACAAACAAGACAGCAGACAGTGGTGGTGTGTGACATATGAGGGGGGTGAACACCTTGGATAGGGAGGGTGTTGTGGAATCTAAGTCTCATGTGCCTCCACAAGGCAGCAGCTTGACTCACATCACAGCAGTTTGTTACTGAAGGTGTGTGCACTCAGCAGCCACAAAGTAAACATACAGAGTTTCATGTTCACAACAGTTTTATTTATTTTTTGTTAGTTTAGTTTAGTCAGGGAAAGCAGGCAAAGATGTCAAAAGATGATTATGGCAAGCTGACAAAGAACCAGTTGGCAAAGGTGTGTGAAGCCAAAGGACTGGTGCATGCCAGCCTGACTAAAGAGTAAATGATTTCAGCCTTAATTGCAGCTGTGGCACAGACCAGAAACCAGGAAGACAATCAGTCTGGTTATGGGGATGTGCAGCCCTCAGACAGGACAGCTCACTTTTTCCTCAGAAGACTTAAAAATCCATCTGGAGTTACAGACTTGAACTGGAGATCAAACATTTGGAAATAGAATCAGCAGAGAGACTGCAGTGTTTGGAGGCTGAAGAATATGAGAGATTAAGGTGTTTGGAGGCTGAAGAAAGTGAAAGACTGCAGCAGGCAGAGCATATGGAATTAGAAACAGCAGAAAGACTGCGGCATTTTGAGGTCAAAGAAAATGAGAAACAGCCCCAATATGAGAGGGAGATGCTGACTCTTCATCAGGGTCATAGAGGAAATTGGGTAAGGAATAACCAAACTCCAGAAGAAATAAAGTTCAGTAAATTTCTTCCACAGTTTACAGAAGGTGATAATTTTGATAGTTTTATTCATATATTTGAAAGAGTATGTAAATAATATAATGTTGACCAAGAGCTCTGGGTATTTTTCCTGACCCCATTACTTCATGGTAAAGCTGTAACTGCTTTTTCTAAATTGTCTGTTACTGGTAGTTTAAACTATGATAACGTTTAACAATGTTTATTGGAATGTTTTAAGTTAACACCTGAAGCTTACAGAAAAAAAGTTTCATGAGCATAGACACAAGGCAGATGAAAGTGTATGTTTAGATTGCTGAGTTGAGCACTTATTTTCATAGGTGGGTAAGTGGGTGTCAGGTCACCACTTTTGAAAGGCTGGCAGACCTTTTGGTGAGGGAACAAGCCCTTAGCATTTTGACTGATGACATGAGAATTTAATTGGAAGACTGGAGTGTAACTCTGTAGATGAGCTTGGGAAAAAAGAGGATCTCTACTTGGCAAGCAAGGTATCACTGCATAAGAAGGTGATACTCATGCTGCACATGGATATAAGGGAACCCATGGTGGGCAGCCTAAACCACCCCAACAGAGTCTACCAGTAAAAGGGGAAGCCAATAGTGCAGGTACATGTACTGGATCAAGGGTTAGATGTTTTAAATGTAATCAGTGAGGCCATGTAGCATACAGATGTCCATGGAAGGAAGGTGGAGAAGAAAAGGTGTGGGAGACAGCAAGTTGGAATAACAGAATGCCAGTGGTAAATTATCTGGAGACAACAGGGGTACCATACTATTACCGGAGTTTATATCCTACCTTAGTGGATGGAAAACAGGCCACTGCTAAGAGAGACATATCCTCTCACATAACCATTGTGAAGCCTACAGTGGTTAAAGAGGAACAGTACTTGCTTGAGCAGTCCACTCCACTTAGAGTTTTAGGTGGCAATCCATTCCAAATGCCTTTGGCCAGGGTTCACCTTGGCTGGAAGGGTGGAAAAGGAAGCACGTCAGTAGCTGTGTTTGAGAGTATCCCTGCAGATGCCCTGATAGGGAATGATTTTGATAATGCAGTACCTTGTGTGCATGCAGTTACATGTAGTCAGACTTTGAGACAGGCATGTGGGGCTGGTAGCCTTGGAGAGACTGAGGCAGACCTCACACCTGAAGCCGAGGCTGGTGAGGTGGCTATTTTAGGGTGGGAGCTACCCTGTAGCACTGCACCTGAAGGTGAACCACAGCTGCTGGTAGGTACTGATGTTCCCTTGGACAGAGTGACTGTAAGGGCAGAGGTATGTGGTAGTACTCAGGCTGACAGTGAGGCACCGCTGTCAGAGGCTACTAGACGTCCTGTGGAAGGGGAGCTGGGAAGGGTTACAAAGGTAGAGTTGAGAGAGTCTCAGCTCTCGGACGCTACACTAAGAGGCTTGAGGGAGGTAGCTAAGGAGGTACCTGATTCTCAAGGAAAAGGGGAGACTGAATACTGGAACCGAAGGTTACTGTATAGATAGTGGACCCCTGAAGGAAGGCTACAGGGTGAGATAATACAACAGTTGGTAGTGCCTAGAGCCTACCTTCTGGTACTTCTAACCATGGCCCATGACATTCCTTTTTCAGGTCACATGGGCATAAAACATACCAGAAGACATATTATCCAGAACTTTTATTGGCCTGTGATTGCAAGGGGTGTAACAGGGTACTGCAGGATCTGTGAGCAGTGCCAAAAAGTAGGCTAGGCAGGAGACAAGGTCAAAGCTCCTTTATTGCTTTTGCCTGTGATTGTTTCAGTGGGTAGTTTGACACCCGTGCACTGGCCCAGCAATCAAGGAGCCTTAATCCTCACCACTAATACCAGTGAGTGTCATCCATAAAGGGGAGGATGACAAATACACACACAGGAAAGTACAGTTTCCCTTAAGAGCACACAGAGATCACAGTCAGTCTGGGGTTGGTTTCTCCCTTTCTCTCCAGATCCCCAATAAGACTCCCCACTGACACAGCTATAGGGTCCAGATCTCAGCCTAGTGGGGAAGCTAAAACCTCTAGCACCCTCTCTGTCCAATCAGTGCTTCGTGTCCCTACCCAAGTAGCTGACACACACACATTTTGAGATATGAGCTATACACAAACACACAGACACTCCTGGGGAAGGCTGGCACATATTCTACAGCTGTGCCCCCTTTCTGCTCAGTCTAAAAGGTAGTACCAGCTGCTGCCACCCACTAATATCAGATAATAAAAAAGCCCTTAAAGGGTGCCCAATTATTACTGTGCAATATTATTATCCAAATGGCAAGTGTGATTAAACAACAAAGCTTATTGGAGTGACTTGGGAAGTATCACTATATACATATAATGTACCATAGAGCTTAAATTATCTTTACTCAAAGCAGCTGCAATTGAAAGGTTGTAAAATATTTAATAATAAATAATAAAAACACAAGACAATACTTCTTACTACACAACACTAGTCAAGAGTTCAGAGATCACAGAGAAATGCTTAAAATAATGCAGTAAAACAGTTCTGGCATCAATACAGAAAAAAATAATCTAATCTCCCTATTTCCTAGCTATATCTATGATAAAACACAGTTCTAAATAAACTTACATATAGAACACAGGCAGAGTGCTGGTGAGTTCTCAAGACAAATGCTCAATGACCTCATTCTTTCTGTCCTTAAATTGATAACACAGTACCACTGATTCATTTCAGATCACATAATTACTTTCTGGTTCCCAGGCTAACAGAAGCTCAGAGGTTAATAGCCCTTTTGATCTTGCAGCTGGTCAGGAAGCCAGAGCAATAAAAGAAATTATACATGCAAATTGTAGCAGTTAACTCTGGTCAAAAAACAATAGCCAGAATTCCTTCATCCAGACATCTTGGCTCCAAGCCCTGAGATCAAGGACAGTCATGACATGCTTGACTTATCAGCTTTCTTACAGCAGAGTGCACTGTTGTTACATGTTTTAAGTTCAACATCCAATACAGTCTTTTCACATTCAAGAGAACAAGCCTGTGGCTTACATTAATATTTACAAATGACATCTAGCTAGGCTGGCAGCCTTCACCTATCTTCACAGGTAGCTATGGATATTGTGGGGCCTCTGAATACCCCAAGTTCCACAGGGAAGAAGTATATCCTGGTAGTAATAGATTATGCTACTAAATACACTGAGAAGGTGGCTGTGTCCTCCATTGAGGCAGAGAAGGTGGCAAATGCTATGTTAGAGATTTTCAGCAGGGTAGGTTTCGAGAGAGAAATACTGACTGGCAGAGGTGCCAATTTCATGTCAGATCTGCTGGCTAGTCTATGGGAGCACTGTGGGGTGAAGCACCTAAAGACCACCCCCAAACTAATGGTATTGTGGAGAGGTTAAACTCTACACTAAAGACCATGCTACAGTCATTTGCAGACCAGCCTAAGAGAGTGTGGGATAAATATTTACCCTATCTGTATTTTGCATACAGAGAGGTACCCCAGGAATCCACAAGTTTTAAACCTTTGGGTTCCTGCATGGGCATAAGGTGAGGGAGCCTTTAGATTTGATTTGTGAATAGCAGGAGGGTGTGTGTGAATCCTACAAGGAGTCTGTTGTGGCATATGTCCTAAACCTCATGACAGGGCTTAGGGAGCTCATGGGCTTGGCACAGGAGAACCTGGCAGGAGCCCAACAGCAGAAAAAGATCTGGTATGACAGGAATGCTTGAGCCTGAGAGTATGCTGTGAACAGCAGGTTATTATTCTTATTCCTGTCAGACACAGTAAGCTGCAATCAGCTTGGTAGGGACCCTTTGAAGTGGTAAGGAAAGTCAGTGATGTTAACTACATGGTAAACCTGCTAGACAGGGGACAGATGCACAAATTGTACCATGTTAACATGATATGGAGGCCCTGGTGCTGAGTATTTGCAGTAGGTGGCAGGAGGAGTCTGAGGGGGATCTATGGCTACATCAAGCTAACCCGCAAAATGCCAAATTACTAAGGTGGAGCCTAGGGTTGCAGGCATATGACATGATAGTGCAGCACCGTAATGAGGTCAGCAATGCCAATGCAGATGGAATCTCAAGACAGGAGTATGAGTTAATGTAGTCCCAGACAGGCTTATTTCTCTCAAGCAACATTTCTCCAGGGTCACTTAAGAAACTAGCTTGAGTCTTCAAAGGGAGAGAGATGTGATGATGTGAGGTACTGTCAGCTATGCCAGGAGAAGTAGGGCACTGGATGTGTAACATATGCCAGTAGGTAGCTGGTGTTTTGTAAGTAATTATATGTAATTTGTATATCAAGCTGATTTGTACAGATGCTTGTATTGAAAAATGTATTTGTAAAGCTGTTGTGTTAAAAATGTACCAACAGTGGGCGCTGCTGGACAGAAAAGAAATACACCTGTATGTCAGACTGTATTGTAAGTATTTAAATGAATATATAGATGATACTGGAAGAGAAGAAGTTAATCTCAGTCCAGCTAACTTTAAAAAATAGTCTGAAATTAAGTTACCTGGTTTAGGCCATAACAATTGTATCTTACAGCTCTGATTGCAGCCAGAATCAAAATGTCTGTGAAAACAAGGACTAGGAATTATACTGTATTGTCCTTAGGGGTGAACTAACTGCTACCCTGGAAGGGTGGAGGTTTTGTAAATGGTTTTATAGCTTCCAGATGCTATAACATCTTAGAAAAGCTCTATGTGTGTGTATTATGGCACATATGTGCTAGATTCTGGTTCAATTTCTAGTAAAGAGGTTAGTGTGGGAACCAGAGTCAGATGACCATATGTATGTGATATCATTCTGTAATCCAGCACTATGATGTTTTAATACTAGATCAGATTAAAGTCTCAGGATAGTCTGTTTTTGAAACCTGACAATGAAGGATCACTCACCCACTTCATCTTGCCTTGCTCTAGTAAGTGATCTAGGGGACAATAATTCTATAGATCAGTTAGGAAAATATAGCGAGATTAGTTAAGTATTGTTTTTCTGTATCTGTGTGAACCTTTCCATATGTGTTTTTTTAATATTTCCTGTGATTGAAACTCTGTTTATTGTGAAGATATGTTTTTATTAAAATATATTTAAACTTTTATTGTGGATGGTCTTTTAAAGACTATTTTAACCTTTGAGAGTATTAATATTTATTTGGTGATACTGTGGCTGCTGTTAAAAGCCTTGCTGCATTGGTATTACCATTTGTATTAGTATTAATTTTACTCAGTATAATTGGTACCCTTGCAAGAGCCTTAGAGTAGCTGGCTTTGGAGTGTTCTGTGGCAGTATCTATCTTATAGTCTGGGCTGGTAAATCTGTGCCAACCTTTCCCAGGTGTGTCAGTGTGTGTGTGTGTGTGTGTGTGTGTGTGTGTGTGTGTGTGTGTGTGCATTTGTGAAAATCAAATTTCAAAGAGAATATGTTCTTGGAACAGGAACACAGCACTGGTTTCACAGAGATGGTTTTGGAGGGCTTGGCTTGGAACACTCAGCTGAGGACTCAGCTCTACAGCTGTGGTCAGTGTAGAGTCTTATTTGGGGCCTGGTGAGAGACAGGGAAACCCAGCCCCAGGATGGCAGTGTGTTCTCTGTGTGCTTTTAAGAGAAATTATGCTTGATGCAGAGGGCTGCATCTGGACATACTGTATGTATCTATTTTTGTTCCAAGTTGGCGTCCCTCTCCGGTGTCAGTGGTGAGGAATGAGAAGCCTTGCTTACTGGCTCAGAAGAAGAACATCATAGTGGGTGTCGGGGATTAACACTTCTGGATGACATAGCTCTGCTTGGCCTGAAAGAAGACAGATGTAGAGTATACATATGTATCACATAGCTACAACATAACTGTTTATAGATGCAACATAGAAGGTGGACAGTCAGTATTAATGGAGAAATATCTAGCAGTCAACATATGGGAAATGGTAACAGGCAGGATGCAAAACAAGGTAACTGACTATTGAACCATATTCTTCTTAGTGCCATAACACAACCTCACCTTAACTATAATCCCCACAAAGGTGCAGGCAATTGCCACTGTTGTGTGGCATTACATCTTAGAATTGCTATAAGTGCTGTCAATATGCTTGCCATGAAACATTTTTAGATATTTCCCACCACAGCAGTCTAACCCATGTATTTACCTGTCTTAACAATCATGAGTAACTGTACAATGGCTTGACAAACCTGGCCATGCTATCATTATACTTGTGAGTCAAACATAAGGATAACATTAGAGAATACTGTGCTTCACAAAATTTTGAAATGCAGTCCAGCAAATGCTATATGTAGGTGACAAAAACTAAACATACCTTGTGAGAATGATGAGTCCTCTGTAGAGAACGCTTGGAAATATTGGTTGGAAATACTGCTGGTTCCCAATGTTCAAAACATATAGAACTAACAAAAACTTGACTACCTACAAGGTTGCTTTTTTATAGCTTGTAGAGTAGTAATGGATTGCATCTATGAGTGATTACTTGTATGGAAGGGAAAATCACAACTGCACTGAAGTCTGCCTTACATCCACTGGGTGTCATCTTCATTCTACACAGTTGTTACATGTAAATTTGGAAATGTAAGTCAGCAGCAGATTACTCTCAGAGGGATAAGGACATCATTTTAGGATGTGTATGCCGTAGCATCCTTTTCAGCCTTTCAAAGACATGTCTCTGTACTTCCCATTATGTGAAGTTTTGTTTATCTGAGAGCAGCAGTTCGCAAACAAGACTATTGCAACCTACCTGTTGTTCCACTTCACATCGTAGGCCCCATCACTTATAGCAGTTGGCATGAGGGACCGATTATTGATTTTATGTCTGTATGAGGTTTAACACAATATGTTAGGTATATATGTACGTATGACACACTTTTTCACATGTCTATGTACCATAGTCCTGTAAGTATTCTACTATCTGGACTGCCATTGAACCCAAATTTTAACAACAAACATACATAAAGGCCTATGTATACAGTGACTTAGATATTGACACTGGAGTTGTGATTACAAACTGAAATTGTATTTATACATGTTCACTTTGCATTTTAAAAGCCATGGCTAGGTATGTTGCTTGACTATGGTCACCCTGCACATTCATGGCCTACTGTAAAACATGACACCCAATAGCAGGTGTCAGAGTGTAACAATTCAGATTTATATGTCCCCATATAAACTGTGCATGCTTCTATGTCTTACAGCACAGTAGTGAAACAAGCAAAATAGCAATACAAGTGTAAAGCTAGCATTTGCATTAACCTCACCAGACACATGCAATACCTCTAAAAAACACAGTCCTTTCTCATCCACATAACTTAGAGATTAGAAACCATATGAGGTATATGGATAGATTAAAATGCAGGTCAGTGTAATATGTGGTGTGATGGAGGATGAGGTCACAGATGGATGGATGGTCTCCAGCACGTTATTTGAACATGCACTTGTGTGATTAATATATATGCAAAATTATCATATATCTGATGAAATCAGCAGACTATATTGGGCCAAATATGTGCCCCACATGTTGTAGTTAAATGTTCTATTTATTGATGTGGAACAGCTCACACACACACACACACACACACACACACACACACACACACACACACACACATTGACTGGAGTGAGATTAGAACTCCTACCTAAGTGTAGAGGCTACAGCACAGAGTAAAATATACAAGCAGCACAGCTCAAGTCTAGTGTTGAGTGTGTCCAGTAACATTTCATAGGCGATGACATCAGCAGTGTCTCTTAAAGAGAGGATAAGGGTAAACCATGCTGTTGTAAAATGGTCTAGGTAATTCTAAGTAGCAGCTCACTCTCACAGTTGACTGCAGTGGGATTAGAACTCCTACCTATCTAAGTGCAGACTATAGAACAGAGCAAAGTACACAAGGACCACAGCTCAAATCCAGCTTGCAGTCTGTCTGATAACACTTTATAGGTGATGACATCAGCAGTGTCTCTTAAAGACAGGACAAGGATAAACCATGCTGTTGTAAAATCAAAGTAGCAGCTTACTCTCTCTCTCTCACACACACACACACACACACACACACACACACACGCGTGACTGCAGTGGGATTAGCACTCCTACCTAAGTACAGAGACTACAGAACACAGCAAAGTATGCAAGCACGAAGCTCAAGTCCAGTTTGGAGTGTGTCTGATAACACTTTATAGATGATTACATCATTAGTGTCTCTTAAAGACAGGACAAGGGTAAACTCTGCTGTTATAAAATGCTCTAGGTAATTCTATGTAGCAGCTCACTCTCACACACACAATTGACTGCAGTGGGATTAGAACTCCTACCTATCTAAGTGCATGAACTACAGAACATAGTACTTAATGCACGCACCATGGCACGTTAGATTTCTATAGGAGCGCAGGTAAACTTATAGTAGGTGACATCATCAGGCCATGTGGCTGACAATTTGTTGGGGGGTCTGAGTAAAGTGGATGTATCAGCTTGTGCAAGTATCAAAAATAGTGAGAAACCATGGCCTTGATGAAGTAACTGTAGGATACCAGCTGTATTCTGCTGACTAGACAAACACATACACTACTGACCACAGTAGGAATAGAACTCCTACCTACCTTTGTGCATGGACTACAAAACACAGTATTTAACATAAGCAACATGGTACAAGTATGGCTTATACTAGACTTCAGGTGTACTTACAGTAGATGACATCAGCAGTCTATGTAGTGAACAACAGTGTGTGGGTCCTGCCTAGGCACATAGCCTCATAGAATTATATGAGTCTATTAACCTAATAGCAGTATTCTATTAATAACCCTATTAATTTAGCAACAGGAGTAGCCTTATTAACCATACTTGAATGTTTAATGTTAGCAGAGCATGGGTGTGAGCACCAACAAATGGACCTGTCCATGAGAGCACAGTACAACAAATATTACAGTTGGCAGCATGATTGATACGTGTTTGGAAAAAGGAATGAATCCCCAGTGCTGTACTGATTTGTGTTTGTGGGATTCAGGAGGTGGGCAACATATTGATGTATTGTAAATATATGAGTCATGCTTACATCTGGACCTTATTGTGTAATGTTTCCAATGTAATATCCAATATATATCAACAATGAAGCATCATATATACAGCCCCATAGCACAGTGAGCAATGGGTTTGCAAGATGGTGAGAAAAGTGTACACACATGCGAATTACACCTCTTTGAACATAGGTAAGCAGTGTGCAAATGCAAGCTGCAGTGCTCACGTCTACCAGCTGAGTCTGTACTCTAGGCCAGGTTTTTGCTGTAACTTAGGGCAATAGTTGAATATATCCAGTTTCTGCTTTTGGCAGTCTGCTTCTAGGTGGTCTTGTTTGTCCAGTTTTAGTGATGTGGTGCTCTGCTCAAAACACACAAGTAGAACCAAATATGACACATTTTGTTTTCTGCTACAAACAAGGCAATGGCCTTGTTCTTATCAGAAAACAACACGTGTCATATTTGACTATGCTAAGACAATTTACCCCAAGACTGACATGTACTTGTAATGGATATGGACATCTCTTACATTCCTTATCCCATAAGTAAAGGAAAGTGAAGCAGAGAAAATAAGTGAAATGCATAAAAGGTAGGTATGTTAACCACAGTAGAAAACAAAAGTACACATTACAAATGTCAACATTGTGTGGGATTTTAACCTGCGCACCCATGGATCCTCAGAACACAAGATGGATGCCTTATTTCTCATTGCCACAAGAACAGCTATACAGCACACTAGTACAAGCATTATTCACTCAATGTAGTGCAATACATTGCTTTCACAGATTAGTTACTGGTATGGGTCAAACAAGGGAACCCTGCAGTTTTGTGTAGGGGAGGCAAACCTCAGTTGTAATGTGTCAAAGAAGCTTAGCCTTTTGTTAGTTTGGTGATCACAGCTGATGTTCTGGCATGTCACAGTGAAATATATATTATTCTGTCTGTGTTATTTGTTCCTCTCCTTGTTCTGCATCCTGCCTGTAGTTTGATCTTGGGACTGTTTTTGAAGTCAGAGACTGCAATGTGGATCATTACTTTACAACTGTTGTGTGCAATGCTTTGCCACTGCAAAGGTATGGTGCTACACTGGGAGCATGCAGTGTCCCTCATTACCTTTGAGAGGGCTGACTGTGTAAATCTATAATGGATGAGGCATGTTACTTAGTAATGGGAACATGTAAGTGTACACATTTGCTGTGCTGTGACATGTTACAGTTGTTTCTGTGGATATTCAACAATATTTACATGATTACTGTAGCAAGGTACACAAATCAATAATATGCCATAATATTATTAAACAATCAGCCCAGGTTCAGGGGCATACCTCTCAACCTCTTAGAACATGAAATTTGGACAAAGCTATAAATAAAAGTGGGACAAAAGAACTAAAATAGGGACACATTAAATATTGCTCTTACAAACTAAGAAAGTTGATAGAATAACAGGTTTTGCATTATCATGAAATTTCTTAGGGATATGAAGTCTGAAATTTAGATGTCTGTCATTATTTTCTGATTTCAATCTTTAATGATTTGGCAGTATTCTTCCATAGCAGCACATATCTTTATGAAAAACAGACCAAAAATATAAGGCCAGATTCTGCACATTGTGCAATAATCATTCAGTTGAGAAGAATGTTCATGAGGTATCTTGCAATTGCAGCAGCTGACAACAGTTTTAGTTCAGGGCTGACTTTATGTGATGCAGGCAGTACATGGGCAATACATGTGGAGGTAAAGGTTGTGTGAGTTGTCTGGCACAAATTGACTACACATGTATGTGAGTAGAAGAAAGAGATTAGGCCCTTAGGTGTTCAGTGACTGTGCTCTACATTGTCTCTTTGACAAATCAAGGCCATAGTGGGCACGGCTATCTCTTTTACAAACAAGTAAACTAATTGCTGTGCTATCATGTTATGGTACTTACTTTCTGGACAAATACAACTTGATCTTGGTGTCCTGTGGGGAATTTGTGATGGCAGCTTATTTGCAATCATCTGCAGACTTGGTCACCCTTAACATTAGTGTTGACCTGTGAGAAGTAATTTCCAAATAGAGCCATCTGTCTGGATCATATAGGTTTTATGCTTCTAACAGATGTTTGGAATATAACTCATAGGTCTGGAGGCTTCAGCCATTTTCCACATTTATCTTATTGAATTTATTATTAGATGGTGATAATCCTCAGCAAATCATCATTAGAAATGTCATATTTTTGTGTTCTTGGAGGAGTTTGCAACAACCATACTTTTAGACAGATTCCTGTCATGCAAATTGTGAGGGATTTTACCATACAAAAAAGCTTGAATAATCACACAAGGTTACTTTACAGTTTTATCACTGAACCCCGCCTTAAGGTCATAGATTCCAGGTTTATGAAATTTTGTTGAGACAGGATCATAGCCACATGTATTTTAGGATGAAAGAAACCAGTGATTTAGACTTTATTTAATAACTTGTTAAGTGGATTGGGTTGCTGACTCCCTTTTTAGCCATGGCCTGTACCAGCTTGTTAAATACAGGTATGCAAAGTAGACTGTGTTATATATTACTAGTAGATAAGGTTTAAATTTTTAAGATGCATGCAGCAAACATTTATTTTTAAAGGTAAAATAAAATTGTCACATAACTGATGATATGGTCATTTGCTGTTACATTTGTAAACTGGCCTAGCAAACTGCCAGGTTACTAAGTATGAGCCAAGTAGCACAATGTAAGGTATCCATCTACTCCAGTTGTACTGACCACTGCAGCTTTAACTTAATTTTATACATGGAAGTTTTTTCTGCACATTTCTGATTCATCTGGTTATAAACTGCATACATTATGGAATTACAGCATACATTTTGCAGAACAATTAATTACATTTAATTTTTTTCTGGTTTTGCTGAACTGTTAGTTGTATTTTACTTTGCAGTTGTTTTTGGCTGATGGCAATCAGTTACAAAAGTCAGTTCTGCTGAAAGGTACATACATTAGCCACATTAATTTTAATACATAATTTTATCTCAGTCTTGTAAACATTGGTAGTGCTTTTAGGAATTTGCATGTTTACAATTCAGTGAAACCAACTTATGCTAATGCCTTTACTTGTGGCAGAAGATGGAGATGTATAAGGAATCTCACACTGAGGTGCCAGCAGTCTGTAAATGCTGAATATGTTGGATAAATATTAATTTTATACTTTTGGATTCCACTGATGTGTGTGTGTGTGTGTGTGTGTGTGTGTGTGTGTGTGTGTGTGTGTGTGTGTGTGTGTGTGTGTGTATGTATATATATATATATATATATATGTATCTGTATATATATATATATATATATATATATATATATATATATATATATATATATATATATATATATATATATACACACACACACACATATATGGACCCAGCAGGGGGTTATTGCTATAAGGTATACACACACACATATATGTATATCTATATATATATATATATATATATATATAATGTATGTATGTGTGTGTGCGTGCGCATGCGTGTGTGTGTGTGTGTGTGTGTGTATATATATATATATATATATATATATATATATATATATATATATATATATATATATATAATACTATGCGATGTTCCCCCCAACCCGCATCACTCACAGTGCCCTTCTCCCCATTTCCCTCATCTTGGCTTCCACAAACCATCCATATTACATATTTCTTATTTTTTCACACTGCACCTTAAGTGGGCCTGATTGCAGTGTAACAGCTGTGGAGGAAATAATTGTGTTAATTTGAGGATCTGTTGGTCATTATGATCTCAGAAGCCATGGGTTTTCACATGTTCTGAGGTGCATTTTACAGTTTTTTTCTAACATGTTGCTCTATTTTTTCTTCATTCTGTTATCATGTATCGTCTAGCCATACCTGTTCTGCAATAACTGTAGAGAAAATAATTAAATAAAGCCAGAGGTCCCAGAAGCCATGGTATGGCAGATGCCTTGAGGTGCATTTCATAGGTTCATAGGTTCATACTAGGCTATCTGCCCTAGGCCATTTATAAGCCTAGCCAGAGTGTGTGTGGCTTTCACCACCCCTTAGGATGAGAATACTATACCCATTAGTTTGCTGTGCCTCTGTCCAGCAGTGATACAGAGATGATTCCCTGGTAAACCCACGATCTCCCATCCACTCGTCAAGATTTCTCTTGAACAGAGTCAGTGAGGGGCTCTGCCTCACATGGACTGGGATTCTGTTCCATAGTGTAGGGAGTCTCTGGGTGATGAATCTGTCCCTCCAGCACGCCCTATTTATATCCGTGTTGAGGTTTAAGTCTCTTGCTCGCGTGGCTCTGGTGGATTTGGATTTTGAGGTGGAGCATGTCCATTAATTCCGGGTTGGACATGGCCTTGTATGTCAGGCACAGATCACCTCTGAGCAGATGGTATGCGACTGAATAGAGCTGGAGTTTCTTCAGTCAGGCATCGTATGACATATGTTTGAGCCCATTTATCCTTTTGGTGAGGAACTTTTGGGGTCTTTCCAACTGCTGCAGGTGTCGGGTAAGGTACATTCGAATGGGGTGTTGTACTCAATCATTGGTCTGATAAGTGAAGAGTACAGGGTACAATGACCTCTCCTGATCTGGATGTGAATCCCTTCATGATCAGGTGGGCAATGTAGAAGGTCTTCCTAACCACTTTGGCAATGTGAGTGTCAAAAGAGAGGTTACTGTCAACTTGGGTCCCCAGGTCCCTGATAACTTCTTCCGTGTTTAATGGATTACCACCTATGTGGTAATTAGGGGTTACCTTGTTTTTCCCAAAAGGTATGACTATACATTTTTTGGCATTTAGCTTAAGGCCATGGCTCTGGCACCAGTTATCCATTTCTATGAGACCTTTCTGGAGGATGTCTGTGTCTGATGGAGTGTCAATTATGGTGCCCAGTTTGCAGTCATCTGCAAATTTTGTCAGACACAATCCCCCTATGTTTGCCTGCACTTCAGAAAAATAAATGCCGAACAAGAGGGGCCCAGGACTGAGCCCTGTGGGACACCGCTCGTGACCGGCTTAGAGTCTGACATGGCACCAGCAACTCTAACCCTGTGTGTTCTGTCCTTGAGCCAGTTTGCAACCCATCTTGTGACATATGGGTTTACATCTAAGCTGGTGAGCTTTTCTATGATGCCCGAGTGGGGTATTGTGTCGAACGCTTTTGCTAGGTCAAGGTAGGCTGTGTGAACTGCCTTACCCTCATCAATGGCCTTAGTGACTGTTTCAAAAGTCGACCAAGTTCAAGAGGCAGGATCTGCCCTTGACAAAGCCAAATTGGGTAGGATCCAGTGTCTGTAGGTCCCCAATGTCTTTATTTATGAGTTCCATTATGATCCTCTCCATAGCTTTGCAGACAAGGCTCATCAAGCTTATGGGGCGGTAATTTCCAGGGTCCGTAGAAGCACCGCCTTTGTGTAGTGGGACCACAGTTGCTGTACGCCATTCTTTGGGTACGTATCCTGTAGTAAGGCTAAGATTAAACAGCAGCCTTATGTGTGGGTTTAGTTCCTCATTGAGTTCGTGTAGCACACAGCCGGGGACACCGTCCGGTCCCATTGATGCTGTGTTTTTTGCTTTAGAGAGAGCAGCTCTCACCTGGGCATCTGAGATGTTTGGGAGGCTAGACTCTGGTGGGATAGATATTTCTCCTTTTGGGGGGGAAGGGAGGGGAGAAATTTGCACTGAACCTGTCTGCCAGTATGTTGGCAATGTCTGTGGGTTCAGTGATTTTTTTATCATTTTGGACTAATTCTTTGCATATCTGGGAGTTTCCACCCAGGTTTCTAACATAGCTAAAGAAGGCTTTATGATTGTCTTTTGTGTCATTAGCGATTTTTCTCTCAAAGTTGGCCTTGGATGATTTTATGAGTGATCGTAGTTTTTTGCTAGTATTGATCAGAGATACCTTCCCTTTTAGGGATTTTGCTCTGTCATGTAGTAGCTTTCTCCTCTTGTTGTAGAGTTTCTTTATGGCTGGAGTCCACCAGACCGGGCACCTGCCTTTGGTGGAAAGGGTCTTAATTTTATTAGGGATTGCTTGATCCATACATTCCAGGAGGTGCTCGTAGAAGGCATTTGTAAGGGTTTCAGCAGCGTGGGTTGTGGTTTCCACTGGCTCGGGGGCCTTGAAGGATACCACTCCAGTCTTAAGAAGTGTGAAGTTTGCTTTTGAGAAGTTCTTCACTGTGGTCTTTTTGCTGGGGTGGGGGCGGGATGTGGATCTCCAGTGAGATTAATTTATGGTCTGATCTCAGCAATGAGGGATATACTTCTGGTGTGGAGCATTTTGTCCCCATGTTTGTGATGATCAGGTCTAGTATATTTTCTCCTCTTGTGGGAATGGTGACTAGTTGTTCCATAGCATTTGAGTTTATGAACTCAAGGAACCTTTGGGCTAGGGTGTTGGGGCTTGAGTAATGTTCCCAGTCTATGTTTGGGTAGTTGAAGTCACCCAATATGATGGTGTTTGGAGAGACATTCATACTCTCCAGTGTCTTCAGGAAGGCTGTGTGGGTTTCCTGAGTTTGAGAAGGTGGTCTGTAGCATGTTACAAACTGTAGGGCAGTTTTACCTATGGTTAATTGCACCTGGATGGTCTCCGATGCTTCGTGTGATGCCACTAACCTGGAGGTGTGGGTATCCTTTATGAATATGGATACTCCCCCTCCTTTTGTGGTTCGGTCCGGATTTTGGGGCCGGAACGCATGATATGAGGTATAACCTGATAGTGCTGGGGTGCTCTCAGGAGCCTTGAACCAGGTTTCAGTCACAGCACAGACATCGATGTTCTCCATATTGAGGAGGGCTTCGAGGGCGTGCATCTTGAGGTTTAGACTTCTGGCATTGAGCAGTATTACCCTTAGTTTTCTCCATTTTTGTTTTCTAGGGCGGTAGGTTTATCATTTGAGCCTTGCCTAAAAAGGCAGTATGGGGGTGGCAAGAGCCTTTGCCAATATCCGGAAGCCCAAGGGTGACAGGTGCAAGCCGTCCCTTGCAAAGCAGCGTGGCTTGTCAAGCATGTCATCCCAGGCAGACAGACATTGGATCCCCTTAGAATGACACCAGTAATTAAGCCAATTATTAAAGCTGATCATTTTGTCTCTATATTGTGGCATCATTCTTGGTGAGGGTAGGATACTGCTCAGGGTCAGGGTCATACCGGCCTGGGCTACATAATCTGAGAGCTCCTCTATGTCTCTTTTCATGTAGTCCAGGGAGGTACGTCTCAGGTCGTTCACACCGGCATGGACAATGACTGAGTCATACTTGTACTTGCTGTGGAGTGACCTGAGTGCTTGTGTTATGTGGCGGATTCTAGCGCCTGACAGGCAGCTTACTGTGATCTTTTCCTTGTTCAGTCTGGTGAGTGGGACGCCAGTGTGTCTGACTATGGAGTCACCTATAACAAGTGTGTCTGGCATTGTGTTTGGCCTTAAGGGCTGTGACTGTTTAGCACACTGACTTTGAGAACTATGTGTTGCATGTCTTATGTCTTGAGGTGGCAGTTGCTTGGGTGTCTGGTTTGGAGGCCTCTGTAGTTTTGGTAGATTTTTGATCAGTGCCTCCAGGTATGTCTTTGTGTGTTTATGTGTTTGTTTTGCAGTTGTGATAGTTCTATGTGAAACTGGGTTTGTGGTGTGCGTGGTTTCCTTCTCCTCCTGTCTGGTCTTGCCAGTCCTGAGTTGAGAGAGCTCAGCCTCCAGTTTGGCTATATAGTTGCATCTCTCACATGTATTTGTGTTTTGTGGGAGAAGGAGTGGGTTGTCTGTGTACATGAGGCAATTGTAACATTGCCTCAAGATGCCCAGATTTACCAGCTGAACAGGAGAGGACGCCAGCAACTGACCCTTCGACATGCTAGAAAAAGTTTGCTGTGTAACTGAGTCAGAAGGGACCTATAGGGAAATGGGTACTCAAGGGGATTCTAGGCTAATGTAGTACTTTGTTTAGTATACAAGTACTTTTACCTATATAAAAATGCTTTAGGAGCAAGTGCTGAGCTTTACCTATATAAAAATGCTTTAGGAGCAAGTGCTGAGCTTTTGAGATAGAGAATAGACTGTTTAGATTGCAAGTAGAGAAGTTCTAAGGGAAAAATTGAAAAGCAGACTTTACGGAGCCAGAAATAGTTTAACCTTGTTTAACCGGCTGCCCGATGGTGCTCTATGGGCAACTCCGCTAAATCATGCAAAAGCGCTAAAGCGGGCTTTATAGCAGGGGGTTGAAAAGAGCTAGGAATTGACCCAAAATGGCCAATAGACTACAAGTTTCTGGCTGGAACCACTGCTCTAGGGACAAATAGGCTGCTCAGTGCTCCCCACTCCCACTGGTGAACAAAGAAGCTTCCCTTTATCCAAATAAGGATATGGAATAGCACAGGAACCAAGCCAAAGCCCAGAGATCAGCAAACTCTGAAGACTGGACTATTCTAGTTCAGTAAAGCGGGAAAACAAGATTTTTTTTTTGTTTTTGTTTTTTTTCTTTTTTGCAGAAAACAGAGGAAAAATAGACAGTAAATGCTATAAATGCTTTTAAACGGCTAGCGCACTTGAGTGTGCTAGCCTACAGGTAAGATTAAACAACAAATAACTTTTTTAAAAGTGCAAAACAGTTAATCAACACAAAAACAGTTTAAATAGAATGCAGAGCTGTATAAACAGGCGAAAATGCAGTCGCTAAGCAGTAAATAATCAAAAAGCCAGAAAAAAATACTTAAATCAGGAAAAAGTCACTCTTTTGCTCTCTGCTGCTTGTAGAACTCTGCAGGACACCACGAGGAGCTGTGCTGAGTTGAATACAAGCGAAAAAGCTCACTAAAGCGGGCTTTATTACAGGGGGCTGAAAAGAGCCAGGAATTGACCCAAAATGGCCAATAGACTACAAGTTTCTGGCTGGAACCACTCCTCTAGGGACAAACAGGCTGCTCAGTGCTCCCCACTCCCACTGGTGAACAAAGACGCTTCCTTTTATCCAAATAAGGATATGGAATAGCACAGGAACCAAGACAAAGCCCAGAGGTCAGCAAACTCTGAAGACTGGACTATTCTAG
This sequence comes from Protopterus annectens, assembly GCF_019279795.1. NCBI lineage: Eukaryota > Metazoa > Chordata > Ceratodontiformes > Protopteridae > Protopterus > Protopterus annectens. Next base: position 173,613,805 of record NC_056727.1, on the reverse strand, counting down.
TTCAGTAATGCGGGAAAACAAGATTTCTTTTTTTTTTTTTTTTTTCTTTTTTGCAGAAAACAGAAGAAAAACAGACAGTAAATGCTATAAATGCTTTTAAACGGCTAGCGCACTTGAGTGTATTAGCCTACAGGTAAAATTAAGCAACAAATAACTTTTTTAAAAGTGCAAAACAGTTAATCAACACAAAAAACAGTTTAAATAGAATGCAGAGCTGTATGAACAGGCGAAAAAGCAGTCGCTAAGCAGTAAATCAAAAAGCCAGAAAAAAATACTTAAATCAGGAAAAAGTCACTCTTTTGCTCACTGCTGCTTGTAGAACTCTGCAGGACACCACGAGGAGCTGTGCTGAGTTGAATACAAGCGAAAAAGCACGCTAAAGCGGGCTTTATTACAGGGGGCTGAAAAGAGCTAGGAATTGACCCAAAATGGCCAATAGACTACAACTTTCTGGCTGGAACCACTCCTCTAGGGACAAACAGGCCGCTCAGTTAACATTTTTTTTTCAAATTATTTATCAACTGATGGCCTAAACAAGAATTACTGCTAAGGAAATAAAATCAGCCTTATTTTTTTTCTTTCACCTTCTCCCCACCCTACATATCTGAAGAGCAGGTCAGTAAAGCCTTGTCTAAGGCAAAAAACAGAGCCTCTGTGGGGCCAAATGGCATCCCAGGCTGTCTTCTAAATAAACTAAAACATGAACTAGCATCACCATTAAGTACCGTATTCAATCACAGCCTAACCATAGGCTATGTTCCTGCAGAATGGAGAACAACAGTTATTCCCCTCCTCAAAGGTGGCTTAGCAGCAGACTCAGGTAATTATAGACCCATAAGTCTGACCTGCCTCATCAGTAAGGCTGTGGGATGTATCATCATGGACCTCATAAATAAAGACATAGGCGACCTCAAAAACTTGAATCTGACCCAATTCAGCTTCAGTAAGGGCAGATCATGGCTGTTAAACCTGGTGGATTTCTTTGAAAATGTGACCAGGACCATTAATGAGGGCATATCTGTGCACACAGCATAACTCAACTTGGCCAAGACCTTAAACACAATCCCACACCCAGACATTATCGATAAACTTAGCAAACTGAATGTAAACCCCTTTGCTGTAAGATGGGTTGCCAACTGGCTCACAATCCAGTCACACACTATCAAAGTGGGTGACTCAACCAGCAAACCTGTCACCAGCGGGGTGCTAGAAGAGTCAGTGCTGGGCCCCCTACTGTTTGGTATATATTTCTCAGACGTTCAGATCAAAACTAATGGGCTGTGGCTGACCAAGATTGTGGATGACTGCGAACTGAGTGCAATTATTGAATCCCCAAATTATATCAGTATAATTCAGGAGGGTCTTATGCAGACCAGTGACTAGTGTCTTAGTCACGGTCTCATTCTAAATGCAAAGAAATGCATCATCATTCTGTTCGGTAAAAACAATGCCCCTTTATATTATCAAATTAACAACAATACCCTATGTACCCGTGAAGTGGTAATGGATCTGGGATCACAAGTAGACTGGGACCTTAAGTTTGACCACCATGTATCTGCTTTGGTAAGGAAGACTTTTTAAGTAGCATACTTGATTAGCAAAGGCATCACCTGTAGAGCAAAGGAGGTTATAACTCCTCTATACTCATCTCTAATCAGGCCCGTAATTGAGTTTAAGCCCCTTTTGGCATGTACCATACAAAGCACCTGCAGCAATTGGAGAGACCTCAGAGGTTTCTAACAAAGAAGATCAAGGGACTCCAGCACATATCTTACACAGACCGACTAAAGTCCCCTGTCAGTATACTCAGTATCGTATAGACTTCTTAGGGGAGACTTATGCCTGGCTTACAGAGCACTCTCCGACCAAACCTAATGAATTTGCTGCACATCCATAAATCAAATGGAAATAAAGCTATCTATTCCAGGGACCTAAATATAACCTGCGACTTGAATAGGAAGTGCTGGAGGGACAGATTTGCCTTCCAGCAAGTGCCCACATCTTTGGAATAGGCTGCCAATTCATGTGAAGCAGAGCACCTCTATGACATTGTTCAAAAGGAATCTGGTTGAGTGGATGTGGCACCATAAAGTCTTACCAGTGATACATTACCCATTGACAAGTTATAGCGCCGACAATCCCCTGGATATGGGCAGTCATTACTAAATACAATCCTGGGTATTGACTAGAGTATCATTGCTATTACATTGGGATGAATTGGTTGGGCTTAAAATGACCTCCGGGTCAGTAGCCTAGTAACCTCCTATGACCCTATGATCCTATAATAAATAGTTGTGTACAAGACTTAGACCTGAATTCTGAAAAGTTACCACAAGGTGTACACCACACAGTAACTATTTTGAATTCAGAGATGCCCTTACCGCAGTACTTCTGCATTGAAAAAATTGCAACACAGCAGTGAGCTGCTTCCACAGCTATGCTATATGCTAATGATGCATTCTGAGGGAGAAGACTATGCTAATTAGCTATGTGCTGCCCCCCTGGAACTGCCTGTTGTAAGGCAGTTAGACAGCGGACTGATTCAGAGAACTCTGAAGGCATGAACTAGGAAGAACATTATACACAAGAGATTCTCTATATAGTGTTCCTTAAAGGAAATTAATAAAAAAAAAAAAACAAGTAGTGTGGAAAACCACTTGACACCAGGGATACTTATTATTTCTGTATCCCTATACGCCCCCAGCAAAAGATAGTCACCATCTGTGGACCCCTCATGTGTTAGATTGGAATGAAAGTGAAATAACAAATGGATGCAGTCATATATTTCAACTTGCCACTGTTATGCATCTATATAACACACACCCTTACCCCTACATTCAAAATACAGCCAGTTCTCCACTGATGTCAGATCATGACAAAATTGAAAGAGCAAACAGAACACTGTAACATATTTCAACATGTTACTGTCAAACGTTTGTCCACAGCATGCCCTCTTACTGGTTCACCCAAAAGATAGATACCTGTGCACAATTTGGATGTTTGATTATGAGGAAAGTAAAAAATAATGATCATAACAGTGCACCCCAACCTGTTACTTATAGACTGTACACTACCCCTTGACAAGCTATAGCTTTTCTGTGCACATCTCCAAAGTCTGATTGTGAGGAAAGTTAAAAAAATAATGAGCACACAGTCCCCAGCCCTTCTAAAGCCATAGTAACCTTCTTTGAACATCTCAGAGGTCTGATTGTGATGAAGATTCAAGAAATAGTGACTGCACTATTTCCAACTCCCACAGAAGCTATAGCAACCTTCATAGATTTGATTGTGTGGTTGTTTAAAGAAATAATGACCATAATGTCTCCAGTTCCCCACACAAGCTATAGTGACCTTCTATACATATCTCAGACATTTGACTGACAGGAATTTAAAGAAATAATGACTACATTGTCGCCAGCTCCCATACAAGCTATAGCAATCTTTTGTACACACCTCCAAGATTTGATTGTCAGGAAAATTAAAGAAATGATGACCATAGCAATCCCAACCTTAACTCAAGCTACAGCAACCTTCTAAGCGCATCTTTGTCCAAGGCTGGTTTTAGACCAGGTGTGATCCAGAGCAGAGGTACACATCCCAGAAGTTCTTTGATGCATTTTATGCATTTGTGAAAGATAATGATTTAACTGTTCTTTTTTAATGCTGCCAAAAGAGTTATGTATGCCACTAATCCTATGTGTGCCCATGGGTCTCACATATTTAATCAAAGGTCTCTTTCAGTGAAAGTTTTCTGGGCTAGGAAAACTTGCCAGATGTATGTGTTAGAAGATGGTGTGTTTAATGAATGCAGCAGTTGTTGAATAGAGTAAGATGTACTGTGGCAAGTAAATGTGGGTTTCTGATGTTAATGTTGAAACGTGGATTTACTGAAAGTTTTGGCATTAAGGGTTAGAAGTGTTTGTGAGTTAAGGTTAGAGTAAGGGAAAGGTAATGGGGTACATTTAGGGTGGTGGAACTGTTTGCAGGTTAGGATTAGAGTAAGGGAAAGGTAATGGGGTACATTTAGGGTGGTGGAACTGTTTGCAGGTTAGGATTAGAGTAAGGGAAAGGCAATGGGGTACATTTAGGGTGGTGGAACTGTTTGCAGGTTAGGATTAGAGTAAGGGAAAGGTAATGGGGTACATTTAGGGTGGTGGAACTGTTTGCAGGTTAGGATTAGAGTAAGGGAAAGGTAATGGGGTACATTTAGGGTGGTGGAACTGTTTGCAGGTTAGGATTAGAGTAAGGGAAAGGTAATGGGGTACATTTAGGGTGGTGGAACTGTTTGCAGGTTAGGATTAGAGTAAGGGAAAGGTAATGGGGTACATTTAGGGTGGTGGAACTGTTTGCAGGTTAGGATTAGAGTAAGGGAAAGGTAATGGGGTACATTTAGGGTGGAGGAACTGTTTGCAGGTTAGGATTAGAGTAAGGGAAAGGTAATGGGGTACATTTAGGGTGGTGGAACTGTTTGCAGGTTAGGATTAGAGTAAGGGCTAGGTAAGGAGATATATTTAGTGGTGTACATCCATGTGTGTGTGTGTGTGTGTTTGTGTGTGTGTGTGTGTTTGTGTGTGTGTGTGTGTGTGTGTGTGTGTGTGTGTGTGTGTGTGTGTGTGTCTGTCTGTCTGTGTGTGTGTCTGTCTGTGTGTGTGTGTGTGTGTGTGTGTGTGTGTGTGTCTGTGTGTGTGTGTGTGTGTGTGTGTGTGTGTGTGTGTGTGTGTGTGTGTGTGTGTGTGTGTGTGTGTGTGTATGTGTGTGTGTCTGTCTGTCTGTGTGTGCTTATGTGTGTATGTGTGTGTGTGTGTGTGTGTGTGTGTGTGTGTCTGTCTGTCTGTCTGTCTGTGTGTGTGTGTGTGTGTGTGTGTGTGTGTGTGTGTGTGTGTGTGTGTGTCTGTATTTATATGCAATGTGCATGCCCAGATTGTCTAGTGTAGTTGTAGTTTTACAAAAAGGCATTTTCCTAAGGTAAGGTGTAGGGATAGGGGCAGAGGCGGAATTAGTGTTAGCATGCATGGTTAAGGTAATGCAGAAGGGTCTTATTAATGCATGCTAACCTTAACCCTGCTTCTATTCCTAACCCTAATCTTACATCTTACCTTAGAAAAATAATTCAATAAAGCTATCACTATTTAGACAAACTCGGTCAAAAATGTTGTAGTAGGAGTTTCATTATAACATTGCAAAAGGAATTTTTCTTTCTGTTATGATAATTTTTGGATTTAATTATGTTGGGTTTTCCGTAACCATGCTTTTGAAAATGCTAACATCACAGATAAAAATCAGTGATATTTTTGCACACAACCACGTATGGTCATACACACACACACACACACACACACACACACACACACACACACACACACACACACACACACACACACACACACACACACACACACACACACACACACACACACACACACATTCTGACCTTGTCTCTGATAAACCAAGTATATAACAAGATAAGTTGTTTTTTTTTTCACACAAGTATGCAGATACAAACACTGCTCATGATAAGTCAGTTCTATCACAAAATTTATAAAAAAAGACACAGACACACACAAACATGCACACACATACATAGCACACACTTACCTACATGTACATTGGAGAAATGACAATTCATCAATTCAGCTATGGTATAGCTGTGAGGTAGGGAAGGAAACTAGAGCACCTGGATAAAAGCCAGATAGAGAGAGTGAGAAAATATGCAGATTCCACAAAGAAGGAGCCACAATGAAAAATGTAACCAGAGACCCAGGTGCTGTAAAATGGTAATGCTATTGACTCCACCTCCGTGTCAATGATCAGTTACTTTCAAATACATCCTGCCCAGAAGACCAACAAACTCAACTTATTAGGTACAGTGCTGATGTCTGACTGCAATGGGAAGTGAAAGAAATTATAGCCAAAATGTTACTCTTACATTCACCGCAGCACCCCACACACACACACAGACATGCACATGCAAGCATATTGTGTGACATAACTCCTGCCATGCCATGTTTTACAGTGATCATACAACAAGGCAAAGTCACTTTTATCCACAGATGACCTCTGTACCTGTGACTTACAACCACACTGCTGGCTATTTACACCCACAATGTCCAAACTTAACCACTGTTTGCCACTTATTCATATATTCATATATATGTTCACATATTTGTTCATATTTTCATACATGAGAGACCTACATGCTATTAAGTGGTATGGTGTTAAACACTATAGTGGGAAATGGGAAATACATTGGCAATGTTCATTTGTATAACACTATACTAAAGATATTGCTAGTTTGTTAGCAATTTTGAAAATAAACAATATTTCCTTATGTACTTAATATTTCAAAAAACAAGTGAGTTGCAAACTATAGCATGGCATCATGTGAACCCTTTGATGTTGTTGAAGAAAGCTGTCTTTAACATTTGCATTGCTAAGTTGCACATCTTGAGAGATTCAATGTTATTTATATTGCTAATTATACAATTAAGCATATATTTTCATACCCTCTAAATATCTCAGGAAAAGCTCAGATAGAGAGAAATTTATTGCTGGTATGTTAAAGTTTAAGGCTGATTACCAACAGTATTTGAATAATGTATGTCTACGTTATACGGTTTCTCAGATATCACAATTTGTGAAAGTTTAGAAAAAATATAATTCTGGGTTTGTTTGCATTATAATATACTATAGTATTTATGGAAAGACAATGAATGTATGACTATTACTACTACTATAAAGAATACATCCTACTGACAACATTACTATTTGTATATTTTTAAAAGCTTTCATTACTCTCAGAAAAGTGTGCATGATTGTGATGACACTGTGTCTAGATCTTCTGCTTCTCTGTGGTGTTGAAAAGATTTGTCTGATTGCATAATCAGAATTTTTCTGATGATTTGAAGTCTGAAATTCTTAATTCTCAACATTGCCTAGATCTGATATTTGGGCCTGCAGTTACACATATCCTCAAACAGTGCAATGACAGAGGTAAATTGATGTATGGAGTTTCTAGGATTTTTCAGGTATATAAGTTCTGCCATAAAAAGACCACTTCTCAGTCTTTTATGAGGCAGAACAAGCAGAAATCATAGCCTAACAACAAGCTGGTCCCCAAAAGACAAATGTAAAAGGATAACTTTTCCAAACCAAATAAAGGAAGTATCCAAAAACACAAGTCTGATACAGTGAGGCTATCCTTGAATTACTCTAATAATGTGCACAATATTTATGGCATTATTAAAAAACACCGGCACATGCTTATGACGGACCCTAAACTCAAAGAGATGATAGGGCGTGGACCAAAAGTCACGTATAAGAATTATAAAACAATCAAGAGAATGGTCTGCTATAAACCCCTTTTAAGAGACACTGAGTCTAGACTTAAAGGGACTTTCTGGTGTGGTAACCCTATTGTGGCTTACATCAATGAATGTGATTATTTCTTGCATCCTGTTATGGGTTGTAGATATAATTGTGAATGTTATGCTCACTGCATTGTGTGTAAATGTTATTATGTTGGAAAACAAATCAATACTTCAGGGATAGGATTAGGGAGCATATTTATAGTATGAGTAAATGTGATGATAGGAATGCACTTGGAAAACATGTAAAAAGAGAAGGTTCTATGCATACTTTTAACTTTTTTGTACTTGAAGTTTTTACACCAAGTATTAGGGGAGGAGATGTGAGAACCAGTACTGAGAGTTTGGAAATCAAGTGGGTTATTTTGTTACAAGCAACTACTGGCAAAGGATTGAATGAACATATCCCTTTAAAACCAGCACAGAGGTCACGTGATCTGAGGCACTAAACTGAAGCTATTTAAATACCAGCACTGTGTGTTACTCTTTAGATCCGAGGAAGCATCCTGTGGTGATGTGAAAGTGCTCATCTTTCTTGTTTTATTGTTTTTAATATTTTATATTTTCTGAGATTAAAGTGTTTTACAGCCATCCACACGAGCAGACTTGTGTTTTTGGATATTGTTTGTTTTTGTCAGCTTCAGCTCCACTTTTTGGCTTAATTTAGCAAATAAAAGAAGTAACTTTTCCTGAAAAGAGTCAACCTCAGGCTAATGAATAATTATGCCAGGAATCTGATCACTTTGCCCACACCTCCTGATCCAGTTCCTTTACCTCTCTCACACCAACTGACCCTCAACCTGTTATCGTGGGCTTAGACAGTTTTAGATGGATGGGTGCTGAAGGTGATTCATGAAGGATCCACGTGGAACTGGATGGACTCTCCTCCTTTCAGGGTAATCTCACCAGATCCACCCAACCAAACAGACCTGTTTCCACCAGTGCTGAAACATATGTTAGAAGCAGGGGTCATAGAACCAGTATCTGCATATTACATGGGCAAAGGTTTTTATGCCAGGATATTTTTAGAACCAAAGAAGGACCACACATGGAGACCTGTGTTGGATCTATTTTTTTTTTCAATCTTTATGTGAAAGTTCCAAAATTGAAGATATTGGCCCCATGGTCATTGCTTGCACTTCTTCCAGACCATTGTCTTATGGTAACACTAGATCTCAAGGATGGTTACCATCACATAACCATTGCTCACAGTTTCAGGAAATATCTATGGTTTACTATATCTGATCACATTATTAGTTCTCTGCATTATGCATTACCCTTTGGGCTTTCCACTGCATCTCAAGTGCTCCCAGTGTGCCTAGCCCAAGGCGTGGCTCACTACAGTCTGGAAGGCATCCACATATTTGCTTACTTAGCTTTCTTATTTGTGCAGAGTCTTCTCCCAGATGTTTAGAGTCCTTAACAAAGGTGTCCAACCTCCTGTCACATCTGGGATTTCCCTCTAACCTACAAACATCTTGTCTCTCACCCTCTCATGAAATTCTCTTTTTGGGGTATCTGATAGATACACTCAGATAAAATGCTTTTCCTCCAGAAGAAAAGGTAATAGTTTACCAACAGATATTTCTGAGTTTTTCTCAACAGCTGTAGGGCCCTGGAAAATACATTTTCAGGATTCTAGGCCTCAAGACATCCAGGGTCCTCATGACACCACTTGCCAGATTGCACATGAGAAAAATCCAGAGGCACCTAAAAAATTGTGGGACCAAGGACCTACACCCCTTGGACTTTCATATTCATGTGCTGGGGTTTGTAAAGTGAGAATTGCAGTGGTGGGTGGATCAAATGGCTCTCAATCCAGGATGCTCTTCCTCTCCTCCAACCCCTGTTCAATTTGTCCAGACAGACTCTTCAGATTATGCCTGGGGTGCAGACAGTTTCCATGGGAGTAAAAGTGCAAGGTCTGTTGGAGTCTTCAGACAGGCCAAAGCACATAAACACCAAGGAAATGTTAACAATGATTCATGCTTTGAAAACTTTACACTCTCTATGGGCTTCAGACCCCTTACAGATGTTGAAGATAACACTACAGTTCATAGGTTCATAAGTGAATACTAAGCTAATTGCCAAGATGGACCATTTTAAGCCTAGCCAATATCCTGAGGTCAGAATCAAATTATGTACCTTGTATCTATGAGGTGAAGACTGAAACATTACACCAAACCAGCACTTATAATGTACAGATACATATACTGAACATACATGACATCATGACGTACCAATTGTGGATTAAGTATCATGAAATATAAAGCCTAATTGTGCAAAGCAATCATCCTATTCCAGGATATATCATACATGCAGAGGTGTGATTAGAACCCAGTTTTGTGGAAAAGTTGATAACCACTACACCACTACTTCAGTGATGTGGTATCTCAGCAAACAAGGGTTTACCAGGTTATACCTTCTTTGGTGGTTGGCAGTGATGACCTGGGAGTTGGCTCTTCAACATTCTCTGATTCTTCAGGCTACCTGCATTCCAACAAAGCAAAACATTGTGGCAGATAGACTCAGCAGATCCTGGACAGACCCTCATGAATGGAAACTCAATACAGGCATGTTCCAGGATTTGATCCAGATGTGGATATCACCTGAAGTAGATCTGTTTGCTTATTTACAAAATGAACAACTAGGAAAAATCTGTGCAAGGCATCCTTACAACCAAGCATGGAGAATACATGCGTGTCATTCCCCTGATAATAAATGCATGCTTTCTACCCTTTCCGATGATTTTCAAGATACTTCTAAAGATTCAGAGAGAACTTCCAAAAATACTGTGGTGACTTTCTTTTGGCCCAGGCAAAATTGATTCTCTATTCTTATGGCACTGGCTAAGGGCAATTACCACATGTTTCCTCACAGACTGGATCTACATAGCAAAAGGAGAGTTTGATACACCCCCAATATAAATCAGCTACAAGTAATGGCATGGATGATTCAGCTTTAATACCTTTTAACAACCTTTTTCATGAGGGCATGCAGTAGATACTAAAGCAGATGAGGAAGCATGCTACTAGAATGTCTTATATTGGCAAATGGAAGATAATGTCTAGTTGTTGCTTTGCCAATCACAGGGGTTCCAAAAGGGGAATAGCACTTGTTCCTAAATGTTTGTGTGAACTACTTGAGGATGTCTTGTTGTATGCTTCCATCAAGGTGCATCTTGTAGCCATCTCAGTTTATCTGCCTATGGATCACACTTTTTCTTCTATGTGTGTTGTAAACAGTTTCTGAAAGGAATGTTGCCATTAGCACCCCATCACAAGCAAGCTCCTCCTCCTTGCGCTCACAATTTTGCTCTAGAAAAAAGTTACCTTAGTTCCTTTTGAATTCACCTTTCAGGCTGATATGCAGCTCATTACTTTGAAAACTGTTTTACCTCTTGCTCTAACATCTATAAGATGCCACCTAAGTTGGACGCTGTCACGGTAGGTGAATCCTATTTGGTTTTCCACAGGGATAGGGGCACATTATGCACAAATCCTTCATTCTTGCCTACATTTGTTTCTAATTTTACCTTAAATCAAGCTATCAATTTCCCAGTTTACTTCTCAGAGTCATAAAAAACAAGGGAGAACAGATTTTACATACACTGGATATATACTGGCAGCTCAAGTACTACTTTGACAGAACCAAGTTCTTTAGGAAGGCTAAACAGCTGTTTGTTTCCTCTACTGCTACTGAGAAAGACCAACTCCTGTCTAAAAGACTATATCCAGATAGTTGTCCTCTGCTATTGTTTTTTTTGCTTTTCCTGCCATGGTATAACTATTACAGGCAAAGTTAAGGCACATTCTACCAAGGCGCTATCCTCTATGATGGCATACTGGAAAGGGGTGAACTCTAGAGATATTCTAGAGGAAGCAACTTGGTCCTCTGTTTGTACCTTCACAATGCACTAAAAACTGGATTCCTTCACTAAGTCCAGGACACTCTTTGCTAGGATTATTCTCCAGGGACTCCTGGACCCTTAGCCATCCTCCTCCCAGGTAGGATGAGCTTTGAGAATCTAGCAGTAGGCTACCACAGCAGTGAGAATGAAGAACATAGTAAAGTTGTGTAATCCTATAAGAGTAGATGTTCAAATTTCTTTACTGCTGCATTAGCCACACTCACCCACCATCCCCCTTTGCAGATAATTGGGCTGTGACTCAACCTTCTTTGTTATGGTTGTTGTTGTGTTGATTTGTATGGTGATTATTGATAGTTTGTTATTGGTTCAGGATGAAGCTACCTTCCTTTCAAGGGGCAGTAAATTCCTAAAGATGTACATCAGTCTGGTTGCTGATATACTTCTTTCCAAAAGGGATGCAGCCTATCAATAGCCAAAGTAAGTAAGTGTGAGGGAAGTTAAGAGCTTTGGCAAGCTGTCTGGGTGCTGTGCCTTTAGCAAGACACTACCCATAGATTATTGCAGCAGTGAAGAAATTCAGAAGCTACTGTTAAGGGAATGTAGAACTTACACAATTATACTTTTCCACACCTTTCGTAATCTTATCTTATTTTTCAAACCTGTTTGCTTAAAATATGCCTGTACCTTAAGCCAAGGACATCAGTCTAGATATACACCTGTATAAACACAATGGAAATTATTATCTTAATTCTACATATAATGTGACCAATACTCTTTTACATTTCCCACATCTCAGCCGCCTAAGATCACAACATTATATTAATTTTGACTTGCTTTTGTCTAGCCATTCTTACCTTGTTACAGTGAAATCCTGGAAAGCTTACAACTAAGACAAAATACTTAGAAAAAGTACTTTCTTGCTTTAATATATTTAACATATACAACTGTCACTAATAAGACTCCCTTCAGCTCATGTTTAAAATAAACCTAAATGCACACTATACAAAACTGCTTTGCAATATAACATGAAATTTACATCATTAATTTATTTTATACAAGTATTATTAAGAACAAAAATGTTTTACTTACAGCTACTTCTACATTAACAACAAAGTGAGGTATATGCTTTACAGTTCACCCACCAGTTTAACATGGTCAACAAAATTCCGGTCTTTCACAGCTACTTCTTCCTGTAAGGTTACATTTCTCATGTCTATTACTATATCTAATGGAATTGATGCTTTATAGCTGCCCATGTTTTCACCAGTTTCACAATGTTTCTGGTCTTCTTCCTTATTATCTCCATCTCTCAACCCCAGTCTTTGTTTTAAGTCCAAGGTACTCCTAATTCTTTTAGTCAACTCCTGTGCTTTTTTCTGTTGCTCAAGCATTTGACTTTTGAACGATGGAGAATGTTTCACTGGGAGAGTCTCTCTGTGAGCTTTGTTATTGCCAGAAGAATTAGCCTGTTCTACATCCAAAAATGAATTTGATCCTCTAGAGAAAAATATTCTGAAGACAGCTGAATACAGCAGCTTGAATCTCACACCTGCCTCTCTACTTTCCCTGATTGTTAGGACAAACTTATTTCTGCTCTTCCAGGTGTACTGTGAATAATCATGTTCCACAAACACTCTGCTGTCCTCCCCAATTTTTAATACCCTTCCCTTTTCCAAAGTTTTGTCAGGAGCAGCTCTTTCTTGCTTGTATGAGTGTATCTTTATTGATGGAGGTCTTGGCTGCTTTTTCGTGACCAGATTTGGAGCATACATATAGTGTGCCTTCTCAATTAACAAATCCTGCTGTGGAACACCACTCCAGTTGCTTATCTGTACTTTGATAAACCTAATATAGTCTGCTTTTTCTAGTTTCCCTGGTACAACAGAACATCTCAAGTTTTATGTGTGTCATGTATTTTCTAACACTACTATTTTAAACAGCTTTTCCTGAGAAGCCTCATGCTCAGCCAGCCGTTTTCATTTCAGCTTCTGATTTTTGCAGTTGCATCACTTCACCATCTGAATAGCAAATTTAAGTGCTTCTATATTTCTAGCCTTTTGTTATTTCATTTTAATATATTCCTTCAGTGTTTCACTCATTTTAAACATGGTTGAGTATATTTGATGTACTTTTCTCTAAATTAAAGAATGCCATGTCTTGTACCAAAGCTGAAATTTGAACTACTTTTTGCTGAACAATTGTAAGAGTCTTCCCAACAAGAGAATGTTTCTTCTTTTCTGTTTGATATTCCCTTTCTTTCTTTAAATTTCTTTTTTGCTGGCACCCAGGCAGTAAAATTACTAGCCAATAACTGAATTTTGCTGAAATTGATAACTTTTATTATTATTTTTTATTTATGAGTTTCATTTGTTCATACCGGGAGAGCTCCAATCAACTTGTTGATCAGGGTGCAGCCATCTTGGAAGTGATCACACTCTTAATTTTTGTCTGAATTATGGGTGGAATAAAACAAAAATACATCTCCTCCACAGGACATAGCATCAAGTCTGGCTTTGAACAGTGGCTCCTTGGCACTAATAACATTTTTCCCATCTCTCTTAAAAGAAAATACAAAAATGAAAACAGACAAAAGTGCCTATAGTTGAATGGCACCCCAAGTATGCTATGTAGTTTGCTTATCCCTAAGGCCAGCCATATATATTATCTTTCTTTCTATTTATCTATCTGTCTATAAAAACACACACAAACAGCCAAACATAAATATATATGTATATATCAATCAGACAAAAATTGGGAAATGAAAAAGTGTATCAACAAATTCTTTGGGCCAGGAAAAATAACTGCTATATTAATTAGAAGCTTTTAGAAGCATAGACCTTTTAACTGTTTATTTTTTGCCAAATAAGTGGGTTGGACCCTTTTTCACCCAAGACCAATGCTGACTGTGGAGTTCATCCAGAACCAAGTGCAGGACCACCTCCAGCACAATATGCAAATCAAAGTGAGTTAAATCTGAGCTTTAAAATATAATTCATCTAGTAAGAAGCAGGCTGATTGGGTACAATCAGTGAAGTGGAAATATACCTTGCTGCTTTAAGATGTAGGAATTTCAGTCACATCATTCAGAATTCTAAATGAAAACAAACTAATTTGAATTGTTTAATAAAATGTTTAGTACTGTCTAGACATGTTTTGCTTTGTATTTTGGGCAGATTCAGTGTTGCTGTACAGTGAAGGGAGCCAAAAAAAGACTATCACTGTAACAGAGAACTAAAATACCTTAAATAGTTTGACCAAAACGAGAACTGTATTAGTTTATAGGATGACAATTATATCAGTTAATAAACAGAATCCAATGGCCACAGCCAATAGGCCTTTAAATAATTACTAACAATGCATCTTGCCATCAATAAACTAAGCCCTGACCTCTTCCCTGTCATTTTATATGCCAAAGATTTTCACTTGAACTCTGGTCTCTCTCCTGTCAATCTAAGTCTCATGAAAACTTATTATGTAACCCTTGAACCCATGCCTTTGTTCATGCTTAAAACCTTCTTCAGTGTGTCACTTTACTAACACTACTTCACATTACCTTCACATCCCTTATTCTTGTTGTTACCTTTACCTGCCATAACCATGAACATAGTTCTTCCTTAAGGAAATCTGTTGTATGGTCCACCCTCCATGTTGTTCTAATTTTGTATACTATAATCTTCCTCACTCAGCATTTTTCATTATATTACAAACATTTACTGTTCAACCACAATCGTAAAAGCTGATGTAGTTCCTTTCTCTTCTGTCTCACCTACTCAGTCAGTGTTTTTGTTCTTCCTCATGTCCTTTCTTTTTTGTATGTTTTTGAAACACACACACACACACACACACACACACATATATATATATATATATATATATATATATATATATATATATATATATATATATATATATACACATATGTATTGTATGTGACTACACATCAAACTTTCATTTTAATTTGTTATACTCTAGAGTGTTCTTCCTGCATTTTAAACCACTAAATATCTTGCCAAAATAGTGCATGGAAAGATTACATGAGGGAATCTTATCATCTCGTATCTCTGTCTTCTGCCTAGGGATTTCTGCACACTTTTTGTTCCTTATAACATTATGCTAAGCACTTGATGTTATATGCTAACTATATGATATTTCAGCCTGCTTTGAATGTCTTACACAAAGTATTTCTTCCTAACTCTCAAATGGAAACAGACCTTGTGGTTGACCTTCCCAGGGAGCAAAATAAGCAAATACCTAAAATAAACAAATCATCATTTTGTAGTGATGCCAGTCTCCACCAATTTAATAAGAACAACACTGGAATATGCTATACGTTTTTGGATTCCTTTTAATAATTTCCTTGAAAATAAGTTGGAAACGGTAGAGAAAAATAAACTAAACGTATTTATGGGTGTTCCATTAGTTCTTTTGAGAATGATTAAAAAAGATGATTTATCATTCCCACTCATAGTAAACTGAGGGTAGGTATGATTACTTTATGTAATTCCTTTGGGGTGAATATTTGTTCCATTATGTGAGGATAAAAATGAAAAATAGTGATTTCAGTTTTAGAGACTCCAAATAAAACATTCAAAGAAAAAAATGGAGGAAGAATTTTCTTTCCACAAGGGTTGGACTGATTTGGAATGCCTTGCTCACCCACATAAAATAACTTAATTTGAGACTTGTGCACATAGACTAGGTGAATAATTGAGTAGAGTGTGTTTCATATTTGGTAGGTGTGGTAGTTTAGGGGCAGATTATTTCTATTCCTCAACAATATATGTGTGTACATATGTAAACCTCTAACCATATACAAATCCCATGTATTCTGTTCTAATGTACTGTTACTTATTTGACTATTATGGCAAGTTCCATTAATGCATTGTATAGTGCCACAGAAACATACCTGGAAAGTTCTAGCAGCATGTATGGTACTTGCACCAGTGTAGTTATGAATGTAGACATCATATAACAGTTATCTTTCTGGTGAATTTTTAACAGATTGCTATTCATGCCGTACCCTGGAAATGTGATGTCAGGATCCAAAAGCAAGAATTAAAATCCATAAACATAACAAAACAAAAAAAATCTTTCGTTCATTTTAAATTTGTTCCAAAGCCCACATAAATGGCACCTGAAAATGTTGGGTCCATATCACTTTGTTGAATCACAAATCAGTGAGACCCTATTCATTGGACACCTATTCATCGAATCTACTAGTCATCAAAATGAGTTTTCAACAACATTTTTCCTAGGGCAAACCAATGGTTAGCCACCATATGCAATTTGCCTTTTTCCCCACTGTAGTGTGATCTCAGAGTTGGTATAATTAGTTGGGGAGGGGTGGGAGGCATAGCCCCCTGCCAGGTTAGGTGTTAACGTTTTATGGTTTTGTTCACGGTCTACCATTGGTTTGCCCTAAAAAAAGTTTCACTGAAAACTCAGTTTGATGATCAGTAGCTTCGATGAATAGGTGTTTGACGAGTAGGCATTCGCTGAGTTGCGATTCAATGAAGTGATATAGACCCAAAAATGTTATCTATTTGGCGTGGGAGAATATCCCAATCATGGGAGTTATGTTAGAAAGTTGACAGACCACAATGCTGACTTTATAAACATCGAGATCAGAAAGTCAAATGCTTACTTAGTCAAGCATCCAATACAGGGAAACCTGGAAGTTCAAAAAGTTACTCCAGAAGACAAAATAATATCCCTGCTACACTAATCATAAGAAAAGTAAGCCCATCTAACAGTGTTTTTTTCAGGGGGGTAAGCTCCCTTGTACCCCATGTGGGAGCACCCCTGCTAATTATGTATACTAACGCCAAGATTGCACTATCTCCGGGGAAAGGGCATATTCACCTACCCTGGGGATTATCGATCCCAAGTACCTGTCATTTCACTTTTCTGAAAAAACACTACTCTTTTGCCTTCTGCCATACCTTTTTGATCGTTTGGGTTTTGCTGTTTAGAATGCTCAGTTAAGTCAGTGTTTGACTTTCCAGTCTCAGTATTTAGGAAGTCAACATTGTGGTCCATCGGATTTCTGATAGGAACCCCATATAAGTAGTGCTTGTGTCACCTTGAAAATTAACATAGCACCCATCCCATGTAATCCTTGAAATTTTAGATAGTTTCATGGTAGTACTTAAATAAGAGTTATAATTGCCAGCAAAGAGTTCATGTATATTGTCAGTGATATTTGAAAGTCAGCTTGATGAAGATGATGAAGTTTAAGTGGTTTGGTATATTCCTGTGGAACCCCAGAATAACCTACAAACGTAGCCATGCCAGAGGTTCATAGCATGCAATCCAGCAAATTAACACTAACATCTGCTCATATTCGGCATAATTCAGACAGTGATCACCTTAAAATTTTTCATTCTAGATTCAATACAATTACAAGAGGATTAGAGAAAGAAAGGCATCTGTATTAATAATTATAGAAGACTGTATGTGGGGGGCATTTCAAACATCATCACTTGTAAAGTGCATGCAGTATAGCAATCCAAAATGCCAGTTTAAAGCTGCATTTCATTTAGGTTCCAAAACAATATAGTTTGAAATCCCATTAAAATATATATATATATATAAAACATTCAGCAACTGAATCTCTTTAGAATTCTGCCTTTATTTATTATTTATTTGTTTATTTATTTTTATTATCATCTTATTGTCCAAGTAAACCTGTTAGGCACAGGTTTCTTTCCAGTGGTGACTTAGGAGTACTGTCTTCTTAAGTGACTTTCCAGAGTCCCACATTAGGCAAAGAGAGACAAAAGGAATTAAAACCTGAACTACAGGAGAAAGCTTACTCACAGGTCATAGTTTTAATCCTCTGTATTAATATGCCAAAGAGTCAAAGCTTGGACTGTAGGATGAAGCTTATTAACACCTTATATGCTAAATTCTCTGCACTAAACTGCAAGACTTGTAGTGCCCACCCTTTACACAAGTTTTAAACTGTCCTGTGTTTAAGTATTTGGTTTATATTATTTTGGACATCCATGATGCAGTGGTCAGAGAGGGCTCTAAGGTCAACAGACACCAGGTTGAAGACCTGGAAGTTGACTGGAGAGAAAGTACAACAGTTCAAGGAATTACTCAGGCTCTAGCACCCCAAGAAGAGGAAGAAATAGGTGGAGTTGAAGAAGAGTGGCAGTACCTAAAAACAATATGTGTTAGGACTACAGAAAAGATATGTGGCTGAGCCAGGTATGAAAATAAGGTACATAAGTAAAGCTGGTGGTGGAATGCAGAAGTCCAGGAAGTCATCAAAAGAAAGGAGCAGTGCAGGAAGAAGTGGGAGGTAGAAAAGACTGACCAGGCTAGGAAGGACTACTGGTTGGCTAACAAAGAAGCTACGAAAGAAGTTGTGATAGCAAAGAATAGGGCATCAGAGGCACTCTACCAACTTCTGGAAAGTGACTCAGTAGGTGGTAGAAAGAAACTATATCAGGTGGCAAGGCAAAGACAAAGATAAAGAAGATAGTCAGACACCCTTCATATGGGATGCCAACAACAACCTGCTCACCAGTCCAGGGGACATCAAAGGCAGATGGAAGGAGTATTTTCAGCAGCTTCTGAATGAAGAAAACCTCACAGAAGCTGTACTGCCCCAGAAACAGCCTACACTGAGAGAAGAAGAGGAGCCCACCCTAGAAGAAGTAAGGAGAGCACTAAGGAAGATGACGTCAGGGAAAGCAGCAAACACAGATGAGATCACAGCAGATATGATAAATATGTTGGGTGAGATAGGTGAGAAATGGCTCCCGAGGTTACTCATAGCAGTGTGGATAGAAAGATGTATCCCAGATGACTGGAGAATAAGCATACTCATATCAGTGTACAAGAACAAAGGGGACATCCATAACTGTGGGCAGTGCAGAGGTATCAAACTCCTATCACATTGCATGAAAGTTCTGGAGAGGGTGATTGATAAACAAATACGCAGAGTAGTAGAATGTAAGATGGGAGATGAGCAGTTTGGATTCAGATCAGCACAACTGACCCAATGTTTGCAGTGAGACAGATAGCTGAGAAGAAATTAGAGATGAAGAAAGAGTCCAACTGGACATTCCTAGACTTGGAGAAAGCATATGACAAGGTCCCAAGAAAGCTGATCTGGGCAGTACAGCAGTGGTTTGAAGTCTCAGAAACAATTGTAAAATTAGTGCAGGCTATGTACAAGGACCCAATGACTCAGGTAAGAACAGTGTTTGGCCTCACAGAGGGGTTCCCAGTGGGAGTGGGTGTACACTAGGGTTCAGCTCTGAATCCACTGCTGTTCATACTGGTGAAGAACTACATTAGCTAACAGGTTGAAGGGAACATCAACAAAGTTACTGTATGCAGACAATGTGGCATTACAGGCAGACTCTAAGTAAGAACTTCAACAAAGGAGAGGGGAATGGAATGCAAAACTGAAGGCACATGGGATGAAACTAAGCACAGATAACATAGTGATAATGGCAACAAATTGGGGAAATCAGAAGAAGCTGAGAATAGAGATAGAAGGGAAGACAGTGGAAAAGGTAAACAGCTTCAAGTATCTGGGAGGAGTGGTTCAGAAGGGAAATCTGAATGAAGAGGTCAAAGCAAAACTCAGAGGGGCTGCAGCCAACTGGCATAGAGTCTCAGACTTAGACTATGACAGAAGAATGCCAAAGAAGCAGAAAAGTAAGATGTACAAGACAGTGGTGTGACCAGTACTACTGTATGGTACAGAAACCTGGGCAGTAAAGGCGGAGCAGATGGAGAAGCTAGAGGTGATGGACAGGAAGTGCCTAAGAAGGGCTCCAATTGCAGAAAAGATCACAGAGAATAGATTACAGTGGTTTGGACATATGCAGAAAATCAGAAGACAATCTGGTGAAGAAGATTTGGAATAGACAGGAAGAAGGTAAGAAGAAATGAGGACATCCAGCAAAGAGGTGGATGGATTGTGTGAAAGCAGATCTGCGACAGTCAGGCATGAGTGTTGAAGAACAGGAGTGTGGCAATGAATTGGGAGAGATGGCGACAGTTAACACAATACCCCAACCTCATGTAGAAAAATGGGAAAAAGGGGGGCTGATGATGATGATGGTGATGGTGATGATGCTATAGTTTGTGGAGACTGTAAACATGCTGTGCTTTTGACAGATATCTGTAAGTGTTGTACAATTCCAAAATACCAAAGCACAGAACACACGCTCTCACATCCCAGCAATGCTATTGAGATTTATGATTGATTGGGCATAACAGTTAAAGGGATTGGCATAATGGTTAATGTGTTTATCTCACATGCACAAGGTATAGGGTTTGATTCTCACCTTGCTAATCATGGCAAGGCTTTGGGTTGAGAGGCATAAAGCAGATGCCGTATGCTGACCATCTAAAAAAAATCAGCTATACTCTGTCGCATCTACTCATAGACGATCTCTGCTTAACATACAAGGCCATGTCAAACCCAGAGCTGCTGGACATGCTACACTTAAAGAAATCCCAATTCCTCAGAGCCACACACTCCAGGGATCTAAACCTTGCCATCACAATGAACAAAACATGCTGGAGGGATAGGTTCCTGACCCAGAAACCCCCCAGACTCTGGAATAGTCTGCCCATACATGTCAAGCAGAGCGCCTCTTTGGCCCTCTTCAAAAGGAACCTTAACAATTGGATGGGAGATAGGAAAATCACCCTGGGGATCACGTCAGTCACCCTGCTAGACAGGGGTCCAGGGAAGTAAATACTGTGGGAAGAAATAGCCAGGGAATTGTTATGGTTAAACATGTATAGGCCCTAGGGCCGATAGCCTAGTACCAATCTATGAACCTACGAACCTATGGTATGTCACTTGTCATCTGTTTTTATTTTAAAAAGGAGGGTTTCTTAAACAACTGAGAAACACTAATGATTTATTCAGAATGTTGAAAGAGTCCAATAATTCTTCACAAACAAAGGTAGGTCAAGATGGGTTACTAATTACATTATATATAAGCCAAACAAAGCAACATATAATACAAACATAGAAGTTTCTATTCCCCTACTTGAACTCAATGAATACTTATCTTGTTCATTTTTCATTGATTTTACTTATAATAATTTAATTAATTAACTAATTAAACAAGGTACCAGTCATCAGAGTTCAGACTCAAATGTAACAAATTAACATCATATATAATAGCAGTAACAGTAGAGTGTTTTGAAAAAAAAAATACCTTCATGGAAACTAATGCCTTCTTCAGTTAAAGTATGATTTAGAAATGTCATGTATATCCTGGTTAAATAATAGTAGCAAGCTCTTAGTACACGTCATCTTAATTCTGTCTAAATATAGTTAATATCAGTTATGGCACATATCACAGCTACGAGTATTGTTTGATCAATCCTGATATGGTTTGCATGGATGCAGCTGTGTCTGGCAGCTAGTACAAATGTCATTATTATTCTGTCTTAACATAGTTAATATCAATTATGACAGGTATCATAGCCTCGAGTGCTGTTTGATTAATCCTGATATGATGTGCGTGGATGCAGCCGTGTCTGGCAGCTAGTACAAATGTCATTATTATTTTGTCTAAACATAGATAATATCAATTATGGCAGGTATCATAGCTTCGAGTGCTGTTTGTTTAAGCCTGACATGTGTGGATTCAGCTGTGTCTGGCAGCTGTTGTATGTTGCCGTTTTCATCTCTGGGAAGCTGTGGGTTGCGGCTTGTCATCAAGGTTTACTGATGCTTGTATATTAGGAAGAGACATTTGGTGTTTTAGCCTGGATCTAGGGGAAGGGGGTAGATAAAACTGTGATTTGGGATATTTTGGAAGAGAATAGTTTGTTTATACATCTGTTGAATGAGAGGTGGGAAGGCTGGAAGAATGTGTTATGTCTGTTGTTGTGGCTTTTTTTTTTTTTTTTATCTGTTTGCTCTCCGTTCTTTTCCAGCTGCTGCCTTGCAGAAAGGGAGGGAATTTAGGCTTGAAGTTGCAGTGAAGTGAAGCTTTGCTTCAGGTGCATCACGAGCCACTGGTATGCAGTACACAGAAACAGACGCTCCTAGGTTGCTATGGTAACGGAGACAGAGTGACGATAATGCTTAAAGGCTCTGAGGAGTGTCCAAGATGATTCTCGGCAATGAAGTTTTTGGTTTTAAAATAAAATAAAAAAATATAATAAAAGGGCTGTTTTAAATCACATGTACACATATTGATGGTCTCCCAACACTTCCTTTAGCCCATTAAGTTGATTCTTGATAAAAAAAAAAAATATATTAATAATAAGCGCAATTTTATATATAAAATGTATTTTGGTCCAAACACATTAAGGACTTACATAAGAGTGGAAGTCTGAGTTATTGTGAAAATCTAAGAGCACTTGGTCTTGTGCAGTACCCTTTGCAGTGGTCTGGGAGGTGAGCTTGCTCGGACGTGTTGGGCATATGGGGATAGCTTATTCTAGGGGTGTTTGGGGTTGCTGGAAAGTGCTAGAGAGTCATCAGATTTCCTTTGTGGCAGTATCTGTGGGAATGGAAGGTGTGTTGAGTGGTTCACTGGCAGAGTGGTCACTGCATGGAACAGGCTGGTAAAATAGAACAGGACAAATATTGGTTTGGATATTTTAAGAACAGCCTGGAAACGCACCATATGAACTAGTGAATGGTATTCTGGCAAAACTGCATGGGCATTATTGCCCGTGCTTGAAGTACTAATATGTGTGTATGTAAGGATGGAAATATACTTATAACAAATAAGAAACTAGAAGGGTCTCATAATTTAAAGTATATGGACTGTATAAACATGCTTGGAAGGAGCTAATAATAAGAATAAGTATTACAGCTTGTGGTCTCTCATATAACTAAGCAACAGCCAAAAAAAAAAAAAACACACAATAGTTATGTAATGTATGATTTTAATAAATCTAAACATAAAATATATAATCATCATATAATGGGCATGTTGGTGAAGGGAACAGAGGGGATGAGGAAGTGATGGGTAGGTATGATGTTAAGCAAAGGGATGCAGATGGTCAGATGGTAGTGGATTTTTCAAAAAGGATGGACATGGCTGTGGTAAATACGTATTTTAACAAGAGGGAGGAGCATAGGGTGACATACAAGAGTGGAGGGAGATGCACACAGGTGGATTATATCTTATGTAGAAGGGCCAGTCTGAAGGAGACTGAAGACTGTAAAGTGGTGGCAGGGGAAAGTGTAGTTAGGTAGCATAGGATGGTGGTTTGTAGGATGACATTGGTGATCAAGAAGAGGAGGAGGAGTGTGAGGGCAGCACCAAGTATCAAATGGTGGAAACTGAAAAGGGTAATTGTGAGGTGGCATTCAGGGAAGAGTTAATACAGGCACTGGGTGGCAGTGAAGAGTTACCGAATAGCTGGGTAACTACAGCAGAGCTAGTAAGGGAGATGGCTAGAAAGGTGCTTGGTATGACATCTGGATGGAGGAAGGAGGACAAGGAGAGCTGATGGTGGAATGAGGACGTACAGGAGAGTATACCGAGAAAGAGGTTGGCGAAGAAGAAGTGGGATTGTTAGAGAGATGAAGAAAGTAGACAGTAGTATAAGGAGATGAGGTGCATGGCAAAGAGAGAGGTGGTGAAGGATAAGGTGTATGAAGAGTTGTATGAAAGGTTGGACACTAAGGAGGGAGAAAAGGACCTGTACAGATTGGCTAGACAAAGATGTGCAGCAGGTAAGGATGAATAAAGGATAATGAGGGAAACGTACTTCCAAACAAGGAGAGTGTGTTGAGCAGATGGAAACAGTATTTTGAAGGGCTGATGAATGACGAGAATGAGAGGGAGAGAAGGTTGGATGATGTGCGGATAGTGAATCATGAAGTGCCGTGGATTAGCAAAGAGGAAGTAAGGATGACTTTGAAGAGGATGAGGAATGGAAAGGCTGTTGGTCCAGATGACATACCTGTGGAAACATGGAGCTGTTTAGGTGACATGGCAGTGGAGTTTTTAACTAGATTGCTTAATGAAATCTTGGAAAGTGAGAGGATGCCTGAGGAATGGAGAAAAAGTGTTTTGGTACTGATTTTTAAGAATAAGGGTGATGTGCAGAGCTGTAGTAACTACAGAGGGATTAAACTGATCAGTCACAGCATGAAGTTATGGAAAAGAGTAGTGGAAGCTAGGTTAAGAAGGGAGGTGATGATTAGTGATCAGCAGTATGGTTTCATGCCAGGAAAAAGCACTACAGATGCGATGTTTGCTCTGAGAGTGTTGATGGAGAAGTACAGAGAAGGTCAGAAGGAGTTGCATTGTGTCTTTGTGGACTTAGAGAAAGCATATGACAGGGTGCCTAAAGAGGAGTTGTGGTATTGTATGAGGAAGTCAGGCGTGTCAGAGAAGTATTTAAGAGTGGTTCAGGATATGTACAAGGCTAGTGTGACAGCGGTGAGGTCTGCGGGGGGAGTGATGGATGCGTTTAAGGTGGAGGTAGGATTACATCAAGGATCAGCTCTTTGCCCTTTCTTATTTGCAATGGTGATGGACAGGATGACAGACGAGATCAGACAGGAGTCCCCGTGGACTATGATGTTTGCAGATGACATTCTGATCTGTAGTGAGAGTACGGAACAGTTGGAGGAGACCCTGGAGAGGTGGAGATATGCTCTAGAGAGAAGAGGAATGAAGGTCAGCAGGACTAAGACAGAATATATGTGTGTGAATGAGAGGGAGGATATAGGAATGCTGAGGATGCAGGGAGTAGAGGTGGTGAAGGTGGATAAGTTTAAATACTTGGGATCAACAGTTCAGATTAATGGTGAGTGTGGAAGAGAGGTGAAGAAGGGAGTTCAGGCAGGATGGAGTGGGTGGAGAAGAGTGTCAGGAGTGATTTGTGACAGACGAGTACCAGTAAGAGTGAAAGGGAAGGTCTACAAGAGGGTAGTGAGACCAGCTATGTTATATGGGTTGGAGACAGTGGCATTGACAAAAAGGCAGGAGTCAGAGCTGGATGTGGCAGAGTTAAAGATGTTAAGATTTGCACTGGGTATGATGAGGGTGGACAGGATTAGGAGTAAGTATATTAGAGGGTCAGTCCAGGTTGGAAGTTTTGGAGACAAAGCCAGAGAGGCAAGATTACATTGGCTTGGACATGTGCTGAGGAGGGATGCAGAGTATATTGGGAAAAAGATGCTAAGGATGAAGCTGCCAGGTAACAGGAAAAGAGGAAGGCCTAAGATAAGGTTTATGGATATGGGGAGAAAGGACATGCAGGTGGTTGATGTGACAGATCAAGATACAGAGGACAGGAAGAAATGGAAACAGATGATTCACTGTGGTGATCCCTAATGGGAGCAGCTGAAAGAAGAAGAAGAAGAGGTCATATAAGATAAAGCAGTCTGCTGAATTTATATATTAAAGGCAGGTTTTAATAACATGGGGCTTGTGTATAATAACACTACTGTTTTAACTTGTCATAAATGACATACACTGCAGTGAACATCAAGGGGAAGCATGATGACTTTCTTATATAATTAAATATGCATAACAAGTCATGTAATTGCTTTAACTTGAATTGTAGTTTTTGTAACCCATCTTGACCATATATAATACTTAAGCAGTTGCCAAGGTAACTAATGCTTTATACATGACATCAAACTGACAAAGTTGTTCAAGGGAAACAATAGAAGCCTGAACTAGGAATGTCACAGAATGCAACAATCATATTCTGAACAAATAGTATTAAATTGACAATAATCAATCAGTTTAACATTTGCTCATTATACAAAAATACAAAATAGAATGTTGCCATTTAAATCTAAAAGCTTTCAGTATATGCCATAAAATGGAAATTTATAAATATGGAAAGGGAATTTGTAATCATTAATCACAATAAATGATTTTTTTTTGTTTTTAACCTATAAATTCACTCATTTTATAATAAGAAATGACAGATATGAAAATCCTTATGTGTAGGAAATGGCGGGAAGAGGGATGCACTGATAATTAAAATCCACTAACTTTCATCAGTGTTCACATAAAGCAAACTTGATGCTTTAAGTAAGTTAGCAACAAACAAAGTAATTGCTTAAATGCTGGCAAACAATGAAATATAACTTCTGATATATCCCGTGAAATACATTGTATTATAAACATTAGGTATAAATATTATTGCCATCTATTTATATTAAGTAACAAGTTTTGAAAGACTTCATCAATTAGGGTGAATATGTTAAATAACTGTATGCTATAATCTTTTACTGAGGTTTTATATATGATACATCCTACTTTACTGTGATTGAATTGCTTGTCATCTATATTTCATGTAAATATTAATTGCTTATACAATAAGTAGACATTTATATTGTATTAGAATTCTGTCTAATCTGCAGTAGTACTATATCTGTTCAAAATAATGTAAATATTGCTTGTTCCTATTACAAATATTCTCCATATGATAATTCAATTTATGAAGCTCAGATGTTCTGGATTGTCACGGTATGAGTGATAATCTGATGGATTTAGGTTTATCCATCAGATTAGGAATGATTTAATTTCCATGGCTAGTTGGATCTTAGTTTTGTTAACATTTATTAATTTAAATTTGTTATTTCACAAAAACATTTTTAGTGTGCCTGACCAAAACATTACTTTATTGGTAAACACTCAAAGTATAAAACTGATAATTTCCTTTAAAAGTTCAAACATATACTTTATAGTTATCAGAGGAAAATGTTTGTCACAATAAAACAAAAAATACATAGTCTAAATTATCTAACATAGATTTAACTTTATTGTCTTTAAATACCAATAACTTAAACTATCCTAGCAAGAGATCAAATCTACTAAAATATTTAAAACCGAACAAAGCACAAACTTTCTTCCTTCAAGAATCTTATTTCAGAACAAATGACAATTACAAATGGAATCCTAAGGAATATATGATATTGGTGCAATCCACTTTAAAGACAAAAACATAAGGAGCAACAATTTTATGGAAAGCAATTGTGATTTACCCAGAAATTATTTATAAGTGTGGAGATAAAGAAGGCCTTATGGCATTAGTAATAGTTAAATATAATAACAGAATATGGGCCCTAGCCAATCTATACTGGTTCCCAGGCATTAGAACAGGAACTGTTAAAAAACACTTGGATTTCATTTCCAATAATTATAAAGGCAACTTAATATTAATAGGAGGAGATTTTAACTGTATATTTGATATTTCTGAAACTACAAAAGACCACTGCATACATCTACTGTATCAAAAGCTTTAAACAAGTGGTAGAATCATTTCATCTTGTAGATACTTTCAAATTTAAAGAAGATGAATCTTTGTTGTTTTCCCATCAAGATCACAGATTTGGTACCCAAACTAGAATAGATAAAATATTTGCTGCCTATGACTTACACTCCAAAATCATCAATTTCTCAATCATTCCCTGCCCCTTTTCATTGGTAATAAAATTCAAAATTGGTACAAACCATTAATCTTTAACTCTAGAATTCCAGCATATATAACTAAAATTAAAGAGTTCAAACCCTGGTTATTATCTGAATTACAGTTCTACTTAGATATTAATTACACTACTGAGATAAATAAAATAATGATATGGGTCTCATTAAAATCTTACATATATGGTAAAACCCTAACTTGGTATAAAAAAATCAGAGAATGGGATTCTGAATTATTAGATCTGCAATCCAAACTTTTGTCAGTAAAAGCTAAAAAAATCTAAATCATTTGGAGATGAAAAAGAAAGTAGAAGTATTAAACAATAAATACAACTAAACTCTAACACATAAAACTAGTTGAGCTTTAGAAAAACTAAAAATTAATACCTTGGCCACTTCTCTCAAATATCTACATAATTTATCCACAAGAATCAAAATGCAATCAAAAGCTAATAACATTATAAGTATCTACCTTGAAAAGAAAGGGAAAAATGTCTCAGATATAGGTGACATTCTTGATGCCTATACAAATCACTATATATGGAACATTTCCAAAAAGAAAATATACATATTGATCAATTAAATCTAGATGAAAAATGTTCTAATATAAAAAAATACCAGAAAAATTAAAACTAGATCTGCAAGCACCCATATCCTACAAAGAAATTACAGATACAATAAAAGAGGGTAAAAATAATAAAGCCCCAGGTATAGATGGCATAATTATGGAAGTATATAAACTTTTCCTTCAAAGATGCTATCCCTCTGCCATAAAACTCTATTAGAAATTCAGTCACAAGTTTTAATACCACCCTCTTGTAGATATTCCTTAATCACACCAATCCTAAAGGAAAACAAATCCCCAAACCTCTGTACCTCATATAGATCTATATCATTATTAAATAATGACTATAAGATAGTTATGACAATATTAACTAACAGAATGAAAATGCCACTGTCCAAAACAATAAATAATGATCAAACTGGATTTATATAACAAAGACATACACATGACAATATTAAAAGGATAATTTCTCTTATAGATTATGTTAATAAAGAAAATAAACACTCATAATTGGCTTAGATATAGAGAAAGCCTTTGATTCCCTAAATTGGGATGATTCATTCAAAATCCTAATGCTATTTGAATTTCCTGCATCCTTTGTTCATCTCCTAAAGAATATATATACAAATAATTTAGTGTATGTCAAGTTAGGTCCTTTTACCTCTGAATCTATACATATAACAAAAGGCACTAAACAAGGATGCCCCATATTGCTGATTCTATTTGGTCTTGCTATTGAAATGTTGATAGATTCCATTTGTAACAATATAAAAATCAAAGGAATAGATGGTTATGAACAATAGAATTCTAAAGTAATGCTATTTGACGGTGACATATTACTAACATTATCTAATACGAAAGAGACATTAGAAGAATTAGATATATTAACTGACAAATTTCACATGACTTCAGGACTCCATTTCAATAAAATCAAAATGTTTATTTTTAAATAAAAAAATTACTGCTGACTAAGGGGGATCACATCATAGGGAAACAAGAATCTACCTTAAAATATCTTGGAATTAAGTTATGCAAGGATAATGATTAGTCTCAAAAAACTACAATAATATCATCAACACAATTAAAATCTCTGTGGAAAAATGGAACAAAATAATATCAACATTTGAAGATAGACTACAGTTAATAAAATGGTTTTACTGCCCAATATCCTATATATAGCCTTGGCAATACAACTGTTACCAAAAAGGAATATATACTTAAAGAAATAAATTCATGCCTAATAAAAGTTTTATGGTTTCTCAAAAGAAACAGAATAGCTTTAATACATCATATCAGACCATGGAAACAGGGAAGATTAAACTTTCCTGATATAGAAACATATATAAAAGCATCAATATCTAAAACAATCTCAGATTGTATAAGGACAAATTACTCATCAAACTGGAAAGAATTACTAACTTTAATGTCAATAAATGAATTTGATTTACAAAAAAATTTCAAATAACAGATAAAGGGCCGGATTTACGAAGGCTTGCACGGAGTGTAAGAACAGTGTAAGACAGCAGACAGGCAATATGTCTGCTGAGCAATTCAGAAATAGCCAGTAGGGGCATTCATAAGAGCTTCTAAAGCTGCTCTTGCACGGACAGTGTTATGGTATGCAAATTACCTCATTTGCTGCTGAAAGCTATTTCAATTGAGGTAAATTTGTGATCCAGGAACCACTAACCTGTCTGTGTAAGAGTAGGGTTATCTGCAGAATTGTACTCCGTTGGTAACGGAGTACCGTTCTGCAAATAGCTAAACGGAGCTATGACAGCTCCAAATAAAGGATGCATCTAGTTAAGAAAGCATGCCAATGGCCAAATATAAGCCCATTGGCATTTGCAAATGTAAATCCGCAAAATCCAATGTTATTTATTTTTCCCCGATCGCCGATGTTTAACTGTAGCGCAGTGTCACGCAAACATGCTGCACTCTAAATTAAATGAAAAAAAGGGAAAAATATCCACAAATGTGCTTTTACACTAAAAAGCTTGTCCTGCCATGCAGGTGAATGGCAGGCTGCAAACAATATGGCCACTGAGTAGTGGTTGCTAAGGTGGGGAAGTTCAGTGTGAGAGATGTAACCAAGCATTAGTAGGCAATCCTATACAAATGAGGATAAGGATAGTGAATTCCAACTTTCCCTGGCATGTTAGCCATGTCCCTAGAGTGTAAGTGTAGGAGGAGGGTAGTAGTCGAGTATAAGATAGGTGACATCATGAGGGGATATGTTTGAAAGACTGTAAGGTGATTGGAGCACAGTGGCATGTGTTTGCCCTGAGTTGCTCAGGATTGCAAGAGGCGTGTTTACAGTGGTAGTAGCTGAAAACAAGAAACCAAAGGCATACGCCATGGATATATCAGAAATTTCTTGCAAACAGGTGTGCTCATCTGCGCGCGTGTAAGCGAGTGTGCGCTAGTGTGCGCACGCGCTTGTTTGTGCACAACTGCCCCTTGTGGAAACAGAAAGGGAAAAAGGAAGGAAAAGAAGTAGTAGGAAGTTAACCAAGGAGAACTAGCAGAGCTGCCAGGTGAAATATATCACAATCAGCCAATTACACAGGCAATTGACTAGCCCAGCAATTTAAACTCTGCAAACAGCAATCTAACCTGTTTTCTCACAAGAACTCTGCAACACTGCAGTTTAGAAAGAGTGAAAACTAAAAAAGCTTAAGGCTGACAAAATGTTAGGGGCTGCCATTGCTATTATAAACCAACATGTGCAAGGTGCTGAGGGTGGGGATGTTGTGAATACAGGGGCTACATGAGCTGGAGATAGTGGAGCGCTATAGAATGGACAGAGACCTCCTGCAGCAAATTGTTGAGCTGTGCAGGCCACGCCTTACACAGAACCAACAGAGGGGAACCCATCCCAGTGGACACCAAGGTATGTGTTGGCCTACGAATACTAGCTACAGGTACCTTTCAGAGACCAACTGGTGATATGATGGGTGTTTCACAGGCATCAGCATCCAGGGGTACTGCACCAGTTCCTGGATGCCATGTCAGCACATGTTGGTGAGCATGTATATTTCCCCAGTTCCAATGAGGCGTTGGTCAGCAATATGCGTCTCTTCCACCAAATAGTGGAATACGCTGAGGTGGTGGGTGCAATAGACTGCACACACATACACATCAAAGCACCACCTGGTGAGCAGGGTAGTGTCTACATCAACCGCAAGAGCTTCCCCTCCATCAACTGCCAGGTCGTGTGCGATGCCCATGACATAATAATGAATGTGTGTGCTGGCTGTCCTGGAAGCTATCACGATTCCCACATCTGGCGTCTGACGCAGCTGTACCAGAGATTTGCCAATGGGGACATCCCTGATGGTCACCTAGTGGGGGATGCTGGATACGCACTGGAGCCGTGGCTGATGACACCCATCAGAAATGCACACACACCCGAACAAGAACTCCATAATGAGGCACATGCACAAACAAGAAACATAATTGAGCATGTGTATGGGAAGCTCAAGTCATGGTTCCGGTGCCTGGACACATCCGGTGGAGCCTTGCAGTACTCACCAACTACATGTACCCAAATTGTCATGGTATGTGCCATGCTACACAATATGATCCTGTGAAAACAGCTGCAGCAGGAACAGCATGAGGCAGGGCCAAACAGCCCCCCCCCAATATTGCCAAGGCCTAATACAGGTACAGCGTGACTTACAGGAGGAACAACCTGAGCCTGCCCCAGTAGGCAGAAGGAGGCGTGCCCAGTATGCCCTGGCCTTGGCAAAGAGGCAACATATAGCACATACACTGACTCAGTAGGAGCCCTGGAAATGACACCTCTCTCTGACTCGCACATACAATAAAAGGGATGCCTAACTTGACACTACCTGTTTCAAACATGTATAGGGAGTGTATTATGTGCATCCAACATAGCCAGCCCTGCAGCACCACCTGAGGCATGATTGCCCTATATTAAGCAATATAAAGCAGTGTTAAGCACATTTTACCAGTATTTAGCATATTTAAGCACAATTGTGTGGAGCTGCGTGTCGCGCAAACTAGCGCAACATCGGGCAACATTGGGCAAAGTCAGGCAAAGTCGGCTAAACATGCTCACACCTGCTTTACTGTTCCTTAACCAGTCAGGTCTGCCTAGCAGGAAAATAAAAAGCAGTGACAGTGCTCAAACTCAGGATACTGTGCACTACAGACACAGTACTGAACCACTAAGCCATGACAGCATTTCACTGGCACAGACACAGCAGGGCAATTGTAGACTAATGCAAACACAAGCAAATGCTGTATCATGCCCTCTGAACTCCCCCCCAGGCCTATGCAGACAGATAACAGCAGGCCAGGCAGTGTGATGTGGGTTGGGTAGGCTATGAAGTCACAAACTAATAAACGTGGAATTGGAAGCTAAGTTCTGTAGTACAGTAGTATGCCTCAAGCCAGTATGATAGGCAACAGTACAGACTGAAATGGAGTACCTGACATAGCAGTGCAGGCCTAGCAAATGTGTATAAGTGTCAGGTGAACCCCTCATCCAATGTACACCCACAGTAACAATCAGATGTGCCCCCTGGGTAGAAATGTGCAAATAATAGCTGTCCCCCCTGTATGTAGAAATGTTGATAAGTCTATGCAAAGCGACACATGGAAGCCCTGCAGGCACAGCGTGCTTCCTGTTGATGTACAACACAATGGTGAGCCCTGAAGTAAAAAACAACTTGATTTTTCACACACATATAGTATATATGTCCATACTGGGCATGCTCACACACTTCAATAAACAAAACAAATGTCAGTCAACGACATACTGAAAGGTCATACTGGGCATGCTCACACACTTAGGCCATGTCTGAGTACAGCAGTGGGCCACACATATCTGGCAGTTGCAGTTCTCACCCCAGAAACATGTCACTATCCACCAATCCTGCCTTGCGCACACAATGATATGAAAACAGACCCATACAATATATTGTACTCCTGTCATAATCAAACTATATACTACAAGTACTAAACTCATTCAGAGAAAGTGAAAATTCAAAGAAGACCAATAAATCTCCGATCAGTATCATCAATAAACAATGAGCACTCCTAACATTATCCAATCCATGTTCTGGCAAAAATATTGTCAAAGAGTCCATAGAGAACCATGAAGCTTTATTTCGCAATGTCATAAATATCAATGTAAACACATATATGTTCTGAGTCACTGCAAACTGTAAATTAATACATGTACATGACTGGTACCGCCAACATCTTGTCAGACAGGTTCATACATATTTACCCCCCTCTCACTGACAAAAGGGCCCATCATCATACCTGGAGACTGTGAAAACCCAGAAATCACATATACAATGGTTAAACAGCACTTTCCAAACCTAAAAACACGGTGTCTATGGGATGACATGGCTTCCCTAGCTGTGTCATATGTGAACTCCAAAACAAACAGACCCTGCACCTGAACAGTCTGTTGAGACTCACCCTCTGTACAGGATATGAAACTGTTGAATGCGTTACAGCAACATTTGGCACACTCCACAAGTGTTGGTGCACAACAGACCATAGGAACTATTGTCTTATAAGCCTATTAAGCCTGATCTGCAAGGCCATGGAGTCCATCATAATGGAACTCATAAACAGAGCTATTGTAAGTCTACAAACACCCAACCCTACCAATTTTGGTTTGGTTAGGGGCAGATCATGGTTCCCAAACCTGCTAGACTGTTTTCAAGGCAGTCACCCAGGACATACATCAATGAAATGAGCTACACACATCCCACATAGACCTTGGAAAGCCCTCTTCCAACATCCCAGACACATGTCGTATCCACAAAATCAACACCCAGTGCATAAATATGTATGTCATCTGATGGATTGCCAACTGGGGCACAGATAGATCCCACAAGGTAATAATTGTGGTCTCCTGTTCAAGCTGGTAACAACTGCTGTCCCCCATGGTCAGTCCTAGGACCCCTCCTGTCTGGTGTATACTTTTCAGAAATACAGTCAAACACACAAGGGCTATGTTTAGCAAAGTTTGTGGATGACTGCAAAAAAGTTGTCATAATCGATGTGTGTGACAACAGAGACATCCTTAAAAAGGGTCTCAGTCAGGCATATGTGGTGTAAAAATTATGCCCTCGAGCTACAGTCATACAAATACCACATAGGTGCCACACCATAAATATGGAGGTGATAATAAGGGATCTATGGACACGTGGATAGTCATCTCTACTTCCAGAAATATATTCACAAAGTGGTTAGAAAATCATACTATGTGTTCCCACAAACTGCCAAGGACTTTGCATGTAGGTCAAAGGAGGTTCCCTCTACTCATCAGTGATCAGACCCGTCAGAGAGTACCACAACACACTTGCGATGAATCTGACTAGGCACCTTCAGCAGCTGGAAAGACCACTGAAGTACCTCAACAAGAGGATTACTGGCCTCAAACAGTTGCTTCATGCAACCAGACTGAATTTAACTCAATCTGTACTCTGTTGCATACTGTCTACTCAGGAGATCTCTGCCCAACAGACAGGTCCATGTCCAATGCAGAACTGATGTACATTCGCTATCTGACATAAACCCAAGCTCACTGTACCACATGATCTAGGAATATCATCATCACAACATTAAATAGAACATGTTAGAGGGATACATGACTAACTCACAGACTTCCCTTGCTTTGGAACAGGCTCCCAACTGACATTAAGCCGAGACCTCTTGATGAGTGTATGTGAAACTTAACTGTCACACCATGGATCACTTCATCAGCTCTACTACACAGAGGCCTAGGGAACTAACTCCATGGGTGGTGATAGCTGCACACTCTGGACATACTAATATATGCCTTCAAGCAGATAGCCTATCACCTACCTATGTACATATATATATATATATATATATATATATATATATATATATATATATATATATATATATATATATATATATATATATATATATATATAGGGGGAACACAGTATAATAAGCCAAAGATGGATGGGCAGAGATGTGTGTAAGAGGGTGACCATGACAGGGAGCCATTCAGGAGTGTCCCAACCAGCACACATCCCAATGGCATGAAAGACATGAGGTGCACATCTCTCCCACTGTACATAACAGCCACCAGTATCTGTAAGCATTACAGCGTATGTGGTCCATGTGCCTGCTGTACAACATGACTGTACAATGAAGTACACATCTACTATCTGTAGACATGTATCTGTCACTTAGGTCCATAGGTATGTAGTGGACTATCTCCACAAAGGCATATATCAGCCTACGCAAGTTGTGCAGCTTTCACCACACCATTGGGTAGTCTCCCAAGGCCTAGTTCTAATAGTTAGTACCCTAAGCCCCTTTCTAGTGGGTCTGCTGATGTGATGCCTGGCATGAACTGTCTGTTTCCCATCCACTCATCAAGGTTCCAATTGAAGAGTGTCAGCGAGGGGTTCTGTCTGATGTACATTGGGACTCTGTTCCACAGTAAGGCAAGTATCTGGGATGGTACTGTATCCCACTAGCATGTTGTATTCATTGTCCTGATGAGGTTCATATCCCTGGAATGTGTAGGACGACTCAATGTTGTTATGTGTAGATGGAGCATGTTCAACAGTCATGTGTTGGACATGGCTCTGTATGTTAGGCAGAGCGTGCCTCTGAGTAGGCAGTACGCAATGAAGAACAGATAGTTTTACCAGTTGTGTTGTATAACATAACTGTTTGAGGCCAGTAATCCTCTTGGTGAGGTACCTATGTGTTCTTTACAGCTGCTGGATATGCTAAGTCGAGTACATCCAAAATGGTGCACTGTACTCAATGATGGGTCTGATGATGTAAGAGTAGAGTGCCAACACTACCACTTTGGATCCTGATGCAAACCCTTTGTTGATTAGGTGGGCCACATAGGATCTCCCAATCACTTTGGCAACATGGTTGTCAAAGGAAAGATGACTATCTACTTGTGTCCCCAGATCACTTATCACCTTGTCATTTTTAAGGGGGTGACACCCATGTGGTAGTTTGTGTGTATTCTGTTTTCAACAAAGAGGATCACTATGCATTCCTCCACAGTGAGCTTGAGGCCATGATTCTGACACCACACATCTGTCTCATAGAGCCTCTTCTGGAGAAAATGTCTGTCTTCCGGGGAATCTATTATGGAAAACACTTCACAATTCCTAGGAAACTTAGTCAACCACAACTCTCCTGTGTTGGCATGTACATTTGAGAAGTCTATACCAAACAGGAGGGACCCCAGGACTGAACCCTGGGGGACACCAGTCGTTACCAGTGTAGAGTCTGACATGTAGTCAGCAACTCGTAATGTGTGGGATCTATCTGTGAGGCAGTTTGCAATCCATCCTGTGATGTATGGATTCATGGCCAGGTTGGTGAGTTCATCTATGATACCTGACTGGGGAATGGTGTCAAAGGCCTTAGCAAGGCATAGGTAGGCTGTGTGGATCTCATTTAAACCATCCATAGCCTGGGTAACTGTCAAAGAAATCCTCCCAGTTCAAGAGGCGTGTTCTGCATTTGACCAAGCCAAACTGTGTGTGCTCAACTGTGTGAAGGTTCCCAATCTCTGTATTGTTGACTTCCATTATGATTGGCTCCATTGCCTTGCAGAACACAATTGTCAGGCTCATAGAGCATGAATGCCAAGGGGTTTTCATGTCCCCACCCCTGTGGAGTGTGAAGAATGTTGCTGTGCAACATTCTATGGGTACATATCCTGTAGAGAGCATGTAGAGAGGTGTAGGTATCCTTGATGAATATGGATACATCCTCACCTTATGTGCTATGATTCAGGTTCTGATGCTGGAAGGTATGGAATGAGTAGTATGCTGGTAGTGCTGGTGTGCTGTCTGGAGCCTTGAACTAGGTTACCGATACTGCACAGATATCAATATTCTCCATAATGAGAAGTGACTCGAGTGTGTGCATCTGGAGGCTGAGACTTCTGGCAATGTACTTTGTCACGATGGGTACCGTTGTGTCTCCTTGTCAAGGGCTACAGACTGTTATATAAAATACTTTTATTGCCTGAACGTGCCTTGTTTCCGGAGGAATACTGTTCTTATTGTGTGTTGGCGGTGTTTGCTGCTCTCCCTGCCTGTCTAGCTGCTTGCTTTTGGTTGAGTTTTTGGTTTCTGCAGCATTTCTTTTTGTTTGGTCTGGTTATGGAGGCAGGTTTGAGGAGTCCTGTTGCTAGTGCATGCGGCGCTAGTGTGGAGGAAAGTGAGCAATTTGCGACTTCCTGGTCACGCCAACTCACGGGACAGCTAACTCAGCTTGTGCAGCTACTCACGCCCTTGGGTCAAGGGCTACAGACTGTTATATAAAATACTTTTATTGCCTGAACGTGCCTTGTTTCCGGAGGAATACTGTTCTTATTGTGTGTTGGCGGTGTTTGCTGCTCTCCCTGCCTGTCTAGCTGCTTGCTTTTGGTTGAGTTTTTGGTTTCTGCAGCATTTCTTTTTGTTTGGTCTGGTTATGGAGGCAGGTTTGAGGAGTCCTGTTGCTAGTGCATGCGGCGCTAGTGTGGAGGAAAGTGAGCAATTTGCGACTTCCTGGTCACGCCAACTCACGGGACAGCTAACTCAGCTTGTGCAGCTACTCACGCCCTTGGGTCAAGGGCTACAGACTGTTATATAAAATACTTTTATTGCCTGAACGTGCCTTGTTTCCGGAGGAATACTGTTCTTATTGTGTGTTGGCGGTGTTTGCTGCTCTCCCTGCCTGTCTAACTGCTTGCTTTTGGTTGAGTTTTTGGTTTCTGCAGCATTTCTTTTTGTTTGGTCTGATTACAGCGTATGTGGTCCATGTGCCTGCTGTACAACATGACTGTACAATGAAGTACACATCTGCTATCTGTAGACATGTATCTGTCACTTAGGTCCATAGGTATGTAGTAGACTATCTCCACAAAGGCATATATCAGCCTACGCAAGTTGTGCAGCTTTCACCACACCATTGGGTAGTCTCCCAAGGCCTAGTTCTAATAGTTAGTACCCTAAGCCCCTTTCTAGTGGGGCTGCTGATGTGATGCCTGGCATGAACTGTCTGTTTCCCATCCACTCATCAAGGTTCCAGTTGAAGAGTGTCAGCGAGGGGTTCTGTCTGATGTACATTGGGACTCTGTTCCACAGTAAGGCAAGTATCTGGGATGGTACTGTATCCCACTAGCATGTTGTATTCATTGTCCTGATGAGGTTCATATCCCTGGAATGTGTTGGACGACTCAATGTTGTTATGTGTAGATGGAGCATGTTCAACAGTCATGTGTTGGACATGGCTCTGTATGTTAGGCAGAGCGTGCCTCTGAGTAGGCAGTACGCAATGAAGAACACATAGTTTTACCAGTTGTGTTGTATAACATAACTGTTTGAGGCCAGTAATCCTCTTGGTGAGGTACCTATGTGTTCTCTACAGCTGCTGGATATGCTAAGTCGAGTACATCCAAAATGGTGCACTGTACTCAATGATGGGTCTGATGATGTAAGAGTAGAGTGCCAACACTACCACTTTGGATCCTGATGCAAACCCTTTGTTGATTAGGTGGGCCACATAGGATCTCCCAATCACTTTGGCAACATGGTTGTCAAAGGAAAGATGACTATCTACTTGTGTCCCCAGATCACTTATCACCTTGTCATTTTTAAGGGGGTAACACCCATGTGGTAGTTTGTGTGTATTCTGTTTTCAACAAAGAGGATCACTATGCATTCCTTCACAGTGAGCTTGAGGCCATGATTCTGACACCACACATCTGTCTCATAGAGCCCCTTCTGGAGAAAATGTCTGTCTTCCGGGGAATCTATTATGGAAAACACTTCACAATTCCCAGGAAACTTAGTCAACCACAACTCTCCTGTGTTGGCATGTACATTTGAGAAGTCTATACCAAACAGGAGGGACCCCAGGACTGAACCCTGGGGGACACCAGTCGTTACCGGTGTAGAGTCTGACATGTAGTCAGCAACTCGTAATGTGTGGGATCTGTCTGTGAGGCAGTTTGCAATCCATCCTGTGATGTATGGATTCATGGCCAGGTTGGTGAGTTCATCTATGATACCTGACTGAGGAATGGTGTCAAAGGCCTTTGCAAGGCATAGGTAGGCTGTGTGGATCTCATTTAAACCATCCGTAGCCTGGGTAACTGTCAAAGAAATCCTCCCAGTTCAAGAGGCGTGTTCTGCATTTGACCAAGCCAAACTGTGTGTGCTCAACTGTGTGAAGGTTCCCAATCTCTGTATTGTTGACTTCCATTATGATTGGCTCCATTGCCTTGCAGAACACAATTGTCAGGCTCATAGAGCATAAATGCCAAGGGGTTTTCATGTCCCCACCCCTGTGGAGTGTGAAGAACGTTGCTGTGCAACATTCTATGGGTACATATCCTGTAGAGAGCATGTAGAGAGAGGTGTAGGTATCCTTGATGAATATGGATGCATCCTCACCTTATGTGCTATGATTCAGGTTCTGATGCTGGAAGGTATGGAATGAGTAGTATGCTGGTAGTGCTGGTGTGCTGTCTGGAGCCTTGAACTAGGTTACCGATACTGCACAGATATCAATATTTTCCATAATGAGAAGTGCCTCGAGTGTGTGCATCTGGAGGCTGAGACTTCTGGCAATGAGTAGCATTTAGTTCACTTTGTGGTTATTTGTGTTGGTTACGGGGTTTGGTTTGTCCTGTGTGACCAGTGTTCCACACCTGATGTCAGCGCCTCATTGGTCCCATCTGACCATCAGCTAATCACCCTACATATCCACATTCTGGACCCACACCCCCATTAAGGAAACCATGTTAAATAATTTCTCCAAAGCCAACGTCAATGCTTCTTAAGATGAAAGTGCTGAACTGCAGGACACACATGCAGATGGACAATACAGTTATGACTACTTAATCCTTCACAATTGCACTTCATAAGCACTTATATGACTGCATGCATCGTGCTATCCCAAACAGAACCAAGATGCTAACCTCCAAGAAAAGGAAGCCAATCTGGTGTTACCCTGCCATAAACAAACTGCACAACAGAAAGAAAATACTGTTGCAAAACAGGGTAAAATCCCATGAGGGGAGGATCTCCATGGTCCACATCAGTAAGAAGCTGTGATCCATGATAAAATCCTCCAAAGCTAGTTATGAAAACAGAATTGACACTGATTCTAAAGACAACCACAAAGCATTCTATAGCTATGTCAAGAACCTCAATGGCAACACTCAGATCTGCTCTGAATTACAGCACAATGGCACTAAATATACAGACCCAGCTGATATTGCCAACATCCTGGCAGATAGGATCAGTGTTAACTTTACCCCCCCCCCCCACCCATGAATGAGCACATCTCCATAACGGAAGATTGCAAAGTTGCTGCCATCACGGCTGCACAGGTAAGAAACACTCTCCAAAGCCAGTAACACAGCATCCATGGGACCAGATAACATCCCAGGCTGTGGTCTACACAAACTACAGAATGAACAGGCACCACACCTACGTACCATGTTCAGTCATAGTCTCACCTCAGGCTTTGTGCCTGCTGAATGGTGCACAGTGATGGTTATCCCACTACACAAGGGGGGAGACACCATGGTCCCCAGGATCTAGCGGCCCATTAGCCTGATGAGCATGCTCTGCAAGGCCATGGAATGCATCATCATATAACTTATAAAAAAAGACATTGGTAATCTCCAAACACTGGACCACAACCATGTTGTGTTTGTAAAAGGCAGATCATGTTTCCAAAACCTGATAGACGTCATTGAAGCAGTCACCACAACCGTAGACAAGGGTAAGGTGGTTCACACAGCCTATGTAGATCTTGCCATGGCTTTCAACACCATCCCCCACTCTGGAATTATAGATAAATCCACTAAACTAGGTATAAATCGCTATGTCACAAGATGAGATGCCAACTGGCTAACTGACAGAACACACACTGTGAAAGTAGAAGACTCCAACTACGACATTAGACCAGAGACAAGTACAGTACCACAGGGTTCAGGCCTGGGTCCTGTCCTGTCTGGAATCTACTTCCCTGAAGTAAACTTTAACATGGAAGGTCTGTGACTAATGAAGTTTCCAGATGACTGCAAACTAGGAGCCATAATCAAAACTACTGAAGATGTGGACATCCTACAAAAGGGCCTCACTGAGACAGATGCCTCGTGTCAAAGCATTGTCATCCCCTTTGGTAAAAACTCTGTAGCCATGAACTACAACATAGGTGGTAGTATACTCAACACTGAAAGTGTAATTAGAGACCTTGGGTCACAGTGGACAGTGGATACAACTGTGATAATCACATCCCCACAGTAGTCCAGAAATCCTTCTATGTGGCACACCTCATCACAAAAGGTGTCTCATACAGGATAGAAGAGGACATTGTTCCCCTCTACTCATCACTCACTAGATCCATAACAGAGTACAACGCCCCTTTTGCTATGTACCTCACGGGACATCAACAACAACTGGAAAGGCTGCAGACATACCTCACAAATAGCATTAGCAGCCTGAAATGCATGCCATACACTGACAGTCTCAAAATGGTCCAGCTGTACTCTCTCGCATATCACCTACTCAGAGGTGATCTCTGCCTAACATACAAAGCTATGTCAAACACAGAGCTGTTGGACATGCTCCACGTAAAACACTCACAATCACTCGGATCTTCAGCCCCAAAACCCAGAGTGAAATACAAAAGGAAGTGGTGTATCCATTTACCCTATAGATACCCACACCTTCAGGTTAGTGGCACAGCATGAGGCCTTGGAGACCATGCAAGTGCAACTAACATTGTGCTTATCAGATTGTAGCCTACTACAGATCACCTACCTTGTCTCAGGAACCTCACCCAGTATTCCTGAGAACAGTGGAAAATACAAATGTCCTACCAAACACCCAAACACCACTATATGAGGAGAGTACAACTACCAAAACACTGACTGGGAGAATTACTCATGCACAACGTCCTTTGCTCAATGCTTCACAGAGTTTAAAAACTCAAACGGTCTGGAACAGCTGGTCACCATGCCCACTAGAGGTGACAACATACTGGACCTGATCATCATCAACATGGGGTACCAGTGTTCCACAACAGAGATAAACCCCTCGCTGGTAATATCAGATCATAAAGTAATCACACTGGACATCCACATCACACACACCCCCCCCCCACAGTCAAGGAAACCACTGTGAAGAAAGTTTCTAAAGCAAACAGCACATTTCTCAAGACCAAAGTGGAAAGTTCTAAAGCACCCTTGCTATAGGATAATGCTATACAATCTGCAGAATCATTTACAAGTGCATTCTATGAGCATCTACAGGGATGCATGTATTGAGACATGTCAAATAAAACCATGATGCACTCCTCCAAATATAGGAAACCAATCTGGTGGTTGTCGCACATAAATGAGCTATACAACAGAAGGAGGGAACGAACACATGATAGAGCAAACTACACATAAGGAAAGGCATTACTGATCATTGCTAGGAAGAAACAATGATTGCACATAAAATAATCTAAGGCCAGTTTCTAAAGACAAATTGCCAAGGAATGTAAGAATAACAGCCACAAAGCCTTCGTTAGCTATACCAAACATTTAGGTGGGACTCTCAAAAATGCTGTCAGCTACTGCAAAATGGAAAAAAGATACACTGAACCAACTTATATTGCCCACATCCTGGGGGACAAGTTCAGTGCAAACCCCCCCCCACATCACCCCCAAAAGGGCCTGTGTCCATCCCAGAAGAATGCAGAGCACCAGACTTCATGGACAAGCAGGTAGAAACAGCACTCTCCAAACCTAAGAACACAGCATCAATGGGATTGGATGGTGTCCCAGGCTTTAACTTACACTAGCCCCAAAAGGAACTACACCCTCACCAACATTCACTATCCAGACTCAACCTTACCACAGGCTATGAACCCAAGGAATGGCATACAGCAACAGTCATCCAGCTCCACAAAGGGGGTGCCACAACAGAATCAGGAAACCATTGCCCTATAGGCCTACTCAGCCTGGTCTGCAAAGCTATGGAGCAAATTATCATGGAACCCATAAACAGCGACAATGGGGACCTCCAGACACTGGACTTTACCCAACTTGGCTTTGTTACAGGTAGATCCTGTCTCCGAAACCTAGTTGACTTATTTGAAACAGTTACCAAGGACATAGATGAAGGTGAACGTAGTCCACATAGCCCACCTGGACCTCACTAAGGCCTTTTCAACACCATTCCCCACTCTAGCATCATGGACAAGCTTACCAGCTTGAACGTTACCAGCTATGTCACAGGATGGATAGCCAACTGGCTCACAGATCAAACACACATGTTCAGAGTTGTGGGTGCCATGTCCGACTCTAAACCAGTCACAAATGGCATCCCACAGGTATTGGTCCTGGGACCCCACCTGTTCAGTAGATACTGCTCAGAGGTACAGGCAAGCATGGGAGGGGTATGGCTGAACAAGTTTGCAGATGACTGATAACGTGGTCCATAATTGACTCCACGGCTGACACAGATATCCTACAGAAGGGTTATACACAGTCAGATACCTGGTGTCAAAACAAAGCCCACAAGCAGAATGCCAAAGAATGCATA
Organism: Protopterus annectens; assembly: GCF_019279795.1. Lineage (NCBI taxonomy): Eukaryota > Metazoa > Chordata > Ceratodontiformes > Protopteridae > Protopterus > Protopterus annectens. The sequence goes on along the minus strand of NC_056727.1, from coordinate 173,570,000 downwards.
GTCATCCCCTTTGGATAAAACAAAGTGCACACAAATTATCACATAGGTGGGAATCCAGTATGTACAGAGAATGTAATTATGGCCCTGGGGACACAGGTAGACAGTAAACTATCCTTTGATGATCACATTGCCAAAGTGTCTACAAATTCCTTCTATGTAGCCCACCTAATGTCACCTAATGTAACCCACTTTGTCTAGTCTGATGATGTCACCATCCTACAAATATACCTGTGGAAAGGAGAACTCCCAGTAATGTGTATAGCGCGTTGTGTAAATGCGTACTGCTCTAGTATCATTAAGTAGTTAGGTAGGGGTTTGAATCCTGCACTTGACAACTGTATGAGAGTGTGTGTGTATTTCCTTGTAGAGGAGCAACATTTTTGGAGACAACTACAACACCTTAAATGTGGTATACCCATCCTTGTCGAGTCTGATGATGTCACCATCCTACAAATATACCTGTGGAAAGAAGACCTCCCAGTAATGTGTGTAGTGCATTGTGTAAATGCATACTGCTCTAGTATCATAAAGTAGTTAGGTAGGGGTTTGAATCCTGCACTTGGTGAGTGTGTGTGTGTTCTATGTTTGTGACACAGCTGGTGACTGTGTTGTGGGTTTTGCTTTTACTACTGTATGACATATCACAATGACAACAGTATGTGCATTGCACGTCAGGTAGCTGTGTGGCAAATTCATATAAGTACATGTGACCTCAATTATTTCAGAGGTGGGAACCCTGCTTTCTCCATGAACACATCTGTTATCTTTGCCAGAGTGTGCTGCTGCTTTCCAGACCTTAGGTCACATCTGTATGCTTGTGACAATCCCAGCCATTGCAGTGATCCCTGGCCTAGATCATCTGTGACACACACACTCATTATGGTTTCTATTGAATAGTGTGAGTGAGGGTTTATGCCTGAGGTATATTTCAGACCAGTTAAAATGCAGCAAAGTCTATCAATGATGGCTATTTATTATAGGTGTACAACAACCTTTGTGGATATGCATGCAGACCCCTTATTGCTTATGTGATTCACCGAGGGATTTCAAAATACCTTTGGAAATGGGATTACCAAAGGAGAGATGATGTAACACTTGGCTGTATGTACCTGTCAACATGGGGGCTACTACCTATGTGGTACTGTGGGGATACTATGTTTTGTAAAGGTGGATGACCATGCTTTAGTTGGCTTATAGTTTTACAGCATGGGTTTGACAACAGGTATCTGTCCATATGATACCCTTGTGGAGGATGTGTGTGTCATCTAGAGAATGCATTATAGGCCACAGTATGCATTCCCAGACATGGATGGACATATCCCTACTGTGTTTGCTTGTACCTAAGTGTGCTATATGGCAATCAGGAGTGGTCCCAGGAATGGGTGCAGGTGAACACCACTGGTTACTGGCATAGTATAGTTCCTGAAGGGTACAAATGTTACTGTGTTTCCTACATCTGTATGTCCATTGTCAAGACATCATCTAACGATTGTTTATGGTCACGCTGTAGAGGTTATGTATACTACCAGAAAGCAAACCAATGACAGATAGTAACAGTATATTTATTTTCACCCACATTTCTGCACAGTGTCAAACCATGTCATACACACATTTGTACCCAAGTTCCAAAATGTGTGTAGTACAATGCATACTGGCCACCAACAGAAACGATGGAGTGTTAACACTCTGTAATACAGGGCATGTCATCCTGCCCATGTGTCCACTATGCACGTACATGCAGACAGTGCACCTCCACCATGTTCACACATGTACACCTACAAACCTGTGCTGCACACATCCCACACATACTGTCCACTCTCTAACACATGCTGCCAATACTAAACACATCAGCCAAGTGGCACGTGGGCGGACAATACATTATTGGGATTAACACTCATGTAATCAATACTACATTGACAATCATAGCTTTAATGCATTATGGCTGCTCAGCTGCACCTTCAAGGATAACATTACACTTTACTGCTGACAACATGCTAACATTGCTATACTGCCATAAAGTCACCCTGTGCATCAGCACCATGTTAGCCTGTTCCTGCATCAGTGTTACAGATGACAGGAGGTGGCACGTTTCATCATATGCACAGGGTGTGTTGTTGGTTTGCCAGAGGCCTACATTGAGCCATACAATCGACATGTATGTGTGTGTGTGTTTGTGTGTGTGTGTGTGTGTGTGTGTGTGTGTGTGTGTGTGTGTGTGTGTGTGTGTGTGTGTGAGGGCCAAGAGAACTGGTATGGGCCAATGTTGATGTAATGTGTGCGGGTATTTGTTCGCCCTAGGTGTCTGGTTTATGTGTGTGTGTGTCGGCATGCACACAATTCCACCATGTGGCTGCCATATACAGGGATTTGTGGGACAGCCACAGACTGTACCTGCCAGGCTTTACAGATTACCATCTCCGGCCATGGATACGGTACCTGTGGCTGGCAGGGGTGTTACTGACAGTATCAGGTACTGAGCCAGACTGAGTACTATCCTCAGAGGTAGACATATGTACACTGGTCCCAGGTCCTTACTGGGACTGTCCAGAGCCACGTGCACGTGGTTTTCTAGGACAGTCTATGGACAGCCCACCCCAACATTGCTGGGGCTGGTACTGGCACTACGGGAGTGGCTGTGACTTGAGGGACGTCTGCAGCGACTTCCAGCTGCTGATGTTGCTGGCATACATCCACATCGACGTCTCACCCATCCCGCACTGTCCTGACACATGGACATGACATTGTGGAGGACATCTAATGTCTCACCCCAACGTCTATCCATGACCTCAGTGTAATTACAGATGGCACCTGCTAGGTCATGGATATTGTCATTTAAAGCGGTGTTATGTGCCCTCTGTGCTCTTAGTCCCTGTTTGGTGTACCGTTCCATATGTGCCTGTGCCTCCATGACAGCCTAGAACATGTGTGAGGTTGTAAGACCTGTGGCACGTTTGCCAGGGGCATGATGACCAGCAGTGCTCCGACGAGAACCCCTGGACATCTGCCTATGTGGTACTGTTCCAGACCTCTGGGTATGGCTGCTGTGTCCGGATGCATGTGCCATATGTACCACACTGTCCTGGCCATTGTTGACTGTAGACTGTCCCTCAGCTAAGGGCATTGGTGATGAGGGATGTATTGGCAGCATGACTGTGTGCATGGATGGGGTGGACAGCTGTGTACTGTCGATTGGTGGCCCAACGACTGACAGTGGCAAACATGCCTGCGCCTCAACACACCTATCATCATTATCACTATTTGAGCCAATGACATCAGGTTCCCTGCTGCAGTGAACCAGCCCAACCTCAGCACCTGTGAGAGGAAGACAGGAAACACACTTTACGACCTGTACATGATGTCAGAACACATGAACAAATGCACACATGCACACATGCACACATGCACACATGAACACATGAACACATGCACACATGAACACATGCACACATGCACTCATGAACACATGAACATATGCACACATGCACACATGAACACATGCACACATGCACACAAATACACTCCTCACTAAAGCAGAGACACACACACACCACCAGCAATCCAGAACATACCCAATAGCGGTTGATGGTGGGGTACATTATCACAAGACAAACAGTCATATCACACACGTCAGCATGTAGGACGTGTGTTGCTCAACAGCATGCAGTGCGAGTGTAGACAGTCCTTGTTAATAACAGTATACATGGTTTTGATGCATGTGTGTTGTTGTTCAGTGATTGTCCTCACCCTGGAATGCAATGTGTACATGGACACAACATTGCTGTGCAAGTATTACAATCTCTGCAATGTGCTATACACCATCACTCACAGGTATACATACCATGGCTGGATGCTTATCTGTGTGTCACATAGATATCCGTTACTGATTAGAGCGTCTGTGTCTTTAGCAGATAATTGTGGACACCAGCTTAGCTAATGCATGCTATGTATACACACAGGACGAGTGGTGAGTGTATACCTGATGGAATACCATTGCTCAACATAGCCATTGTACAGTAGTTATGGTGAGTGTAGAACATATTGTGAACATGCCAGTGCCAGCCATGACATGGCATGCTACAACACAACTGCAACATTAAACATCACACATACCCAATGTGTGTCATGTGACCTATACACTCAATAGCATTAAAAGCCATATATGTGTCACTTTGTGCAAATGGTGATTGCCATGCATATTGTGTATAGGTGCATATGTTTGCACACACACAACATTGAGGTGTATAGCAATGAATGCTATGTGTAGTACTGTGGTTACTGTAACTGGATGGCGTGTTGTATCATGAGCCATCATCATGCAGCATCACGTGGTCACTCAAGGCTACTTATTTGTGCCAGACCGGCACCTATCATGCTGTACCTGAACCGCAGTACCATGGCTACATTCACCATTTCACAGCCAGTTGTTACATAGGTTTGTAAGGTGCCCAACAGGGAGCATTGCCTAACATGAATGTGTTGTGTGTTGGAGAGTGTTGCACTGTCCCATGATAGGCCTCTACCCCTCAGGTATATTATGTGTGCTGTGTGGATGACATTTGGGATACTGGAGTGTGACCTTACAGCGTGTGTCTGAATACGCCATGTGTAGCATATTAACATGTACTGCGTATGATGGAGTTGTGTATGTTGTGTGCATGTGTATCGACTGCCTATCCAATGTCCACTATAGTGTAGCCACAATTTTTTGGGATGCTCTGTGTATTGCATGTGTTTGGGGCAGCCACTCACGTTACTGAGATGTGCATAGTCTCACAGTAAACATGCACAGCATGCATTATTCATAGGTGTGTTGCACGTGTACATGGCCTACACCTCACCTATGACATGCACATTTTATTAGCAATATTAAATGTAGAACACACTCACCAGCATGGGTCTGCTGCCTTGCTGTCACACCAGAGGGACCAACAAGGATATGAAACAGTTTGTCAGTGGCAACAACTGTGGCATTGCTACTGTGGGTTTGCAATCTTACAGTAGCACAATGGTTGACAGTCACAGGCCTACACATCATGTTCCAAATTATCAGTATTGAACACCAGGCTCCACATCTTCTAACTACACAGTACACATCTCACATATGCATGATCTAACAATAGAGGTAACAGTAGTCTAAAGATATGCCATCTTACCTGCACGCTCCATGTGAACTTGCTGGGGGGCTCCGGCCTCCATGATGATGCATGTGTGCTGTTGTTGCTTGCCGGGAGCCCCCAGGCTCAGGAGCAGCTCCGCCACTCTGGTGAGGGGGAGGGATGGGTGGCAGCCCCACCACCTGTGGCAAGCTGTTGCCTATGGACATCAGAAGCATGCTGCCGGACATGTCTAAGTAAATCACTGCAGTGATGTCGTACCTGCTCATAAGTCCGGTTATGCATGCCTATGTCATTTGTCCTATGGACATCTTGCCACAGCGCTGTCCGCTCATGCTGGCCTTGGCTGGTTCTTGAAAATACCAGGGTGTACTGTTGGATGCAACAGTTGGTTAGTATCTCATCCTCTGCACGGCTATAGGCAGGATTGCAATGGTGTGACATGACCCTGGAAGACAATAAAACAATATGTGTGAGCAAGTCATGTGGCACACAACATTCTACAGTACAGACATCACTGAACTGCCATAAATAGCTATTGTCTGTCAGAGGATGCACACTTTCAATACCACATATCAGTGCTCAACTCACAACTGCCTGACAGTGCCTGACATGCTCTATATATTAAAACATTTTCTGCACAGCAACAAAGAGAAACCACTATGTAAGACTATGCAACAGTACATGGCACACTGTATGTGACACAATGCACCACCTAGCCACAGGAGGTATATATCCAGCTAATGCATAATGAAATATGTAATCCATTGCAATGATTGCAAAGTCCAGTTACAGTATTACCAGTATACCACACTAGTTGTTGATGGAAAACCCCTGCCTACAATATGTGCACATTTGTGAATATAGCAGGCATACTGCTGTACTAGACTATACATGTTGCTTATTACCCACTTATATCCTGTAACACACATATGACCGAGGGCATGTTACAGGCATACCCACACACACACATCAGACATACATACAGGACACAGAGGTATGGCAACCCAGATGAGCTTTACGTGTGTACCATACAGTACTGTGTGTCAGTACTTACAAACTTTTATGCCTGAGGTGTGTAATCTGTGAGGACTACAGGGAACACACAAAACAGTGTTTCCAAGCAATGTCAGCATACACCATACTGTGCTGTTTAGGCCTACAACTTCAGGTAGTACTACAGTTCATACAGGGGTTTGATTCACCAGCAGTACCAATCAATGAGCATACATGTACTGCTTTATCCTCCAATGGCACACCCCACTTAACACAAAGGGACTATGTCAGACCGTAGGCCATACTGCTTTTTCTGTCTAGCAATAGCATACACATCTTTTGCTGGGATCAGAGCTAGGACACATAATACCATGACAGAAACAGTTTCCCACTAAGCTATCCCACATATACACAACTGTGACACATTCACCAAAACATTCACCATCACACTCAGTCAACCTCACTTAGCAATTATTGCAGCAAGTACATGTGGGTGTGTATTGGTTCATAGGTAGGTTATAGGCTATTGGCCCTAGGGCCTATAGAAGCCTAGCCAGACGGTACCCTGGCCTTTGACACCCAAGTAATTTAGTTTCATGTGTCCCTGTCAAGCAGAGCCACAGAGGTGATTCCCGGGGTGTATTTCCTATCTCCCATCCAATCATCAAGACTATTCATGATGAGTGCTACTGAGGAGCTTTGCTTGCTATTGATAGGTAGTTTGTTCCAGAGTATGGGATGTCTCTGAGATAGGAATCTATCCCCCCAGCATGTTCTGTCTATTGAGGTGACAAGGTTTAGGTCCCTAGAGTCTGTAGCTTGTAGGGATAGTGATCTGTTTACGTGGAGCATGTCCAACAGCTCTGGGTTTGACATAGCTTTGTATGTTAGGCAGAGGTCACCTCTGGGTTGCTGCTATGCGACACAGTCTAGCTGTGGTTTTGTGAGACGGTCTGCATAGGGCACCTGTTTGAGGACAGTATTACTCTTTGTGAGGTATGTCAGTGGCCTTTCCAGTTGCTGTAGATATCTTGTGAGGTACATACCAGAAGGGGCATTGTACTCTATAATGGGTTTTGTGAGTGATGAGTAGAGGGGAAAACTGACCTCTTTTTCCCTGGATGACACAGCTTTTGTGATGAGGAGTGCCATGTATACAGATTACATGACTAGTGTGGCACTGTGATTATCAAGGGTGAGACTACTGTCCACCTGTGTCCCATGGTCTCTTATCACACTTTCGGTGTTAAGTCGACTACCACCTATGTGGTAGTATGGGTACAGAGTTTTTAGCAAAAGGGATACGAATGAATTTCAGACATTGAGCTTGAGGCCATGGCTTTGTCACCAGGCATCTGTCACAGTAAATATGACTCTGTCTCTCCCTCTCTCTCTCTATATATATATGTGTATATATATATATATATATATATATATATATATATATATATATATATATATATATATACACATATATGTGTGTGTGTGTGTGTATATATATATATATATATATATATATATATATATATATATGTGTGTGTATATATACACATACATATAAACATTCATTGGTGTACATATAGATATACATATAGGCACATATACAGTCCACCTTTCATGGTGGGAATATCAATTATGCGAAGTATGTGAGGTATACAGTTATGTAATGATATTGCACAGTCTTGTGCGAAATACATTGAAGGTGTTCTCAGCCCATGTGGCTTTAGCAGGCCTCACTGGTTGCAACACTGCAAACCTAGCAAATCGCATCTTCAGCGTTTAACCACCACATGTCATATACCAGCAAACAGCCATTGTCCAGACTACTGTACAAAACACAGATGACATGGCTCAGATGTTTGACATTTAATGCTGAGCTACATATATCACAGTTATGTCCCACTGCATACAGCTACACACTGATTTGTCCATGGCAGTAGTTATGCAGGGCATCTGTGCATAGATACATACTGCTGCCACATATTGATGTTTCAAAGTATGTAGAGTAGTCTTCAAATACATCTACTACATGCCAGTAAATACATATCTGTTACATACTTTCCTTTGTATGTGTTCGTAGTTTTCAGTTTGCTGTATCTTTGGCTTTATTTTAATCTTCTTTTTTTTTCATTATTTGTTTGTTTGTTTGTTTTTCCACTGGTGTGGGTGGGGATGTGCGTCTCTTTCTCTCTCTCTCTCCCTCTCTCTCTCTCTCTCTCTCTCTCACTCAGTGTCTGCAATGGGATGATTGCATGTGTGGCCAGCAAGTACAGCCTGCTTTTATAGGTATATGCACATGTGCATGTGATGGCCTCTGCACCAATTGGTGGCCACCATTTGGTAATTGCATGCAGCCTGCTGTGTGGTAATTGCAGTACTCACTGTCATAGCAACGCGATGCTATAAATTGCTATGTCAGGTAGGCGTAGCCCTTTCAGCTTTCCAAAGTGGGGCCCATTCTTGTTTGCTGTGGACACCGTTGTCTAAGTCAGAAGGTTGGTATAGTTCTTATATCTGAAGCTAGGGGTGTAGCCAGTGATTTAAATGTTGTACTCAGACCTGAATGTTGCCATTTCCACTACACAGTTGTCAGTGTAGAATTGTACTCACCCCTACAAATGCTAACACAAGATACATGGGTGTATGTAGTTTCTTTTCTACTTATACAATTAACTGCCATACAAAAGTAGTTATTGAGATGTATTCATTTGGCTCATGAACTGTTCGTGAACTGCTATACTGTGAATATTAATTTACTTACTTTTGAACAGTTTGTGCTTTTTTAGTGTTGACATTAGCACAGGCTGCTCAAGAAAACTGGACAAATTTCAGTACTGAGTATGCCTACCTACATCCTTGGTAGACCCTGAACACACAGATTTATTGTACATTTGGGTAGGGGTGCAGAAGGACAAAGAACATTATGTATTAATGTGTGAACTTTATCTTGCTGGACTTAAAGGATTGCTGTGTACCTGTTAGTTTACCAAGGCAAGTGGTCTGTCTGCGTAGCTCCCAACTGTGGACCTATCCAGATGGTAGCCAGAGGTTAGCCTGTTATTCTTTGTCTGTGCACCACACCGGTCTTTTCAGCACTGGAACAATGGCATTGTCACAGTTGGTTGCTACCAATACATGGCTACATCCCTTGGTATTTCACTGTTGTACTCCTACATAAGGGTATGCTTCTGGAACTCCTTCCAAAGCTATTTGCACAGTGTGTAACAGCAGAATAGCTGATATGCTTGTGTGTTTCTGCCTCTGCCAGGCCTCTCAAACACTCAGGTACATATTTGAACAGACTCAGGGAAAAGTAGGTAGAAGTGAGGTACACCTTTACAATATTAGAGACGTTAAGTTGAGACTTTGAGAGAATCAGAGCAAATGGATTAATACACATTTCCTGAAGTACAAGTGGTGTCTTACTCTTACTTATTGTCATTATTCATTAAGTGTAATTCACCACCTTTCTGCCTAACTTCAGTAGCTTTCAGAGGGATTCAGAGGGACACAGCTAAAACCTGTCTCAAAATCAGGGACATGCCTAAAAATTAGTCACAGTTGGGAAGTATGGCCTCTGCCCTAATCAGATATGCTAGTGTTTGTCCTGCTATGATACTGTGTGGGGGTTGTAAAGTGCTGCTGTAACATTATTTCCTGCTAGAATGGCTGGTTCTCTTTTCACAGTCATGTAATGCAATTCCACAAGAACTGCTGGTAAAGATCCACAGAACAAGATTTGTGTTATGGCATTCCTATTTGTCCTTTACATTCACTCATTCTGATGCATGATATATTGATTTCAGCACCAATTTGTTGTATGTTTACCATGGCTCAGTGGTACTTCATGCAGTCTAGTGTGTACAAGGTCCAGGGTTCGAGACTGACAGAGGTATTTTATTTTGCTACTGAGCAGAACAAGGGCCCTGACATAGAGTGACTAAGGCACTTTTAAGCAGTTGTAAGCGGGTTTGCGCAGGTTTGCCCGATGCTTAGCTAAGCGCACAAAAGCGCACACAGGTGCACACTTGCGCAAACCCACTAACTACTGCTTAAAAGTGCTTACTCCCGCTAACCCCCGCGCTCATTTCTTTGAAAGAAAAGAAAATGGGGAGATAAGAAAGTGGTGAAAATGGGGTACAAAGAGAGGAAGACAGTAGGGAATACAGCTCGGGATGTGCAGGCCGGGTGTAGGGAAGGCCCATATCTGCCCATTTCTTTAACAGCAGCAGCTGTGCACACGCAATAAATTTGGAGGGAAATATGAAACCTTCAACCCCTGTGAGAGGAGTGAGAACAACAAAGTATGTTGTACTACCAAATAAATATCAGTTTATGTGTCCAGCGGACATGTGTGCAAAATGGGCAGCTATGTATGGGGCATAATTGTTTTTGGTAGCAGAATGCCCTTTTTTTTTCAGGTGAGAGTGCAATGTGGGGTAGGGAAAGTAGGTATATTTGGGGAGGTAGGTTGAGGAGGTAAACAGACAAGACAAACAAGATGCATACAGGGGTGGAATATGATACATGTGGTGGGTGAACATCATGAGCCCACAGATGGCAACAGTGGAACTGAGATCCCCACCCATGGGCAGTCACCACTGCACCTTCACAGCCCAGAGGGTGACTGTGCTGGTGGCTGCATAGGAGGGGCAGGCTCTCCCGTGAGTCATGCCACTTGTGCCTTAAGCTGGCATAGGGGATCAGTGACAGAACGCTCGATCTCCCTATGCACCACAGCCCAGACCGTTCAGAGGGTGATAGGTGGCCCTCCTCTGCCCACGCTTGCACAGGGGGGACGATCCCCATCCCCTGCAGTGCTTTCCACCTGAAGGTGGCACAGGGCCAATGGAGGAGGAGGTCCCAGGCTGGGCACCGGACCTGCTGGTGACAGGTGCCATCACCAGCTGAGGTGGGACAGGTGGGTCCGCTGGGACCGGCCTTCCCATACGTTCTATATTTAGGAGGATTTAATGAAAATATGGGTTAGTAACAGTCAACAGCATTCTCAATTAGTTATAACAGCATGCAGAAGTGTTCCCATTAACCCAACACACCAGAGTTCTAACATTTGAACAGCAAGCATGACACATGCATATATGGGACAACAGTGGACATTACAACAGCATGCGGGTTTAATTGATGGCAACAGGCTACCAGTATTGTGGTATTTGAACAGGGCACATGTATCTAAATAAATGCAGATATTTATAAACCAATAGGACATATGTCCCAACAAATGTTTTGAGATTAGACATACCCATTGAGGTGTGGAATTGCATGTTTTATGCACATACAGTAGGGTGGAAAATGATAGCTACATTAACAACTTATATATCCTTCTAGTTTACACTACATTCCTATTGACTGCAGTTATATGTCACCTGCATGTATTATTACACTACACATTTGTCCTTAGATCATGAAATGGGTTTTGCTAGATCGTTATATACATGGGCTGCATCTGACATACAGACTGTCCGGGATGCAGATGTTACTGCTACATATTTTGTGAGTTGCTCAGACACACTACTGCTGAGATAGTACACTGACAGCTCTACTTTCATATACTTATCTAGATATGTGTAGGTGAAATTATCAGTTATATGTTAACAGCTTCCTACATTTCTGCCAGCACAATGACATTTCTGGGGAACACAATACCAAGCTACTCATGTGCCAGATTAACCTGTACATGCTGGGCATGAACCAACAGTTGAGGACTGTGAATATGCTTAAACACTACTGGCACTCCCTTCATCCACTTTATATGGGCCTACCCAACTGTGTGTTAACAGCGCTTAATGCAACAGTACTATTTCTATAATGCAAGAATACAACAACATATCAAAGAAAATGACACAGACACATTCCAGGAATTATACCTTTATTAAAAACTTAAAACACTTTTCTAGAGGCTCTCGCATTTGTTTTATATGACAGTACATGCAGAATAATTATTAGATAATTATTATACCTTTATTTATTGTGTTTAAACACATTTTTCAGGCTCTCTCATTTATTTCACATAACAGTACATGCAGAATACTTACTAACCTGTCTGGTGTCGCAACCTTAGCAACCTGTCTGCATAGGCTTGCTGATTCGCAGCACGGGTACCTGCAGCTGTGAAGTAATTGAAGTGATATTGAGACATACCTATCCATAGTATACACTAGAATAGCAATTCTTACATGCTTAATTCCATGGCTACTTACTCAGTAGTGGGGCATTTGGCATCTCACGGGCCTCCTGGATCCACTGGTCCAGTTGATCCACCTTGCGTCTTCTCAGGTCTGCATGGTGGTGTCTGACCTGCTCACCAGTCTGAGGGATGCCTGTGGCACTGGTGAGTTCATGAGCTAGACCATCCCAGGCTTCCGCTTTGTATTGGGTGCCCTGGTACTGGCCCCACTGGAGTCTGTCCTCATGATTTTAAAGGGGTGGCGTAAGCCACAAAACTTTGGGCTAGGCTTATAAATGCCTTAGGGCAGATAGCCTAGTATAAACCTATGAACCTATGAACCTATGATGGTGGACAAGGAGCCAAACCATAACTTTTGACTCCTCAATGCCCCAACGTTGCACTCGAAAACAAGAGCCCTCTCCAGCACCGGCCATTGCTGCCTGCAGATGGGAGCTACAACCAGTTATGGATAGTATTCCCACCTATGGAGCTTAAATATCCATCATTTCCAGCACTTATTTGTGATTGGCTAGTTTTGAAAAAACGCAGCTGAAGGTACACCTGCTTAGCAATGGGTAAACTTACATTGATATGTATGTGTGTGTTGAAAGTGCATACTTATGTAAAAATGTCATGGCTTAGTGGTTCAGTACTGTGATTATGGTGCACAGTATCCCGGGTTCAAGGCCTGTCATTGCTTTTTATTTCACTACTGGCCAGACTGGCTAGGAGGTGTGGCTATGTTTTACTGACTTTGCTCGACTTTGCCCGATGTTGCTCTACTTTGCTCTAAGTTTCTCTACGTTGCCCGACATTGCTCTATGCTGCTCTACGTTGCTCTACATTGCCCGATGCTGCTCTACATTGCTCTACGTTGCCCGACATTGTGCTGGTTAGCGCGGTGCACAGCTACGCGCACACATGTTCTGTTTGCGCTAGTTGGCACGATGAGCAGCTCCGCACAAAGCTATTGCACTAGATAAAGCGCTGCTAAGCTATGACCAATTATACTGAAATGTGCTTAATACTGGTAAACTTTGCTTAGCAGTGCTTCACTTTGCTTAAGCTACATTGCTTCTGCATTCATCAGTATGCATAACAATTTCACTTTCTTATATATATATATATATATATATATATATATATATATATATATAATTTGTTCACTACTACATAGGCCATTTCAATGCTTTTTACTAAAATTTCATTGGTAAATGGAAGGAATTTTTTTCATATACGGATTTTCAATAGAAAATAGAAAGGGGAATGGTGGGACTCAAACCGGGAATGCCTCCTCTTAGTGCGAAGATTCTACCACTACACTATTGCTATTTTGCTTAGTTTGTATATACATTTCTTATTATCTTCTTCGATGTCTTACTGCTAACCGTAGCTAAGCAATGGGCATACACGCGCAAACGTGCAAATATGGGCAGCTATATCGGGAATGCTAAAAAAAAAAATAAAAGTTTTATATTTTATTATTGTACTGGGGTTTAGAATGTGGGGGAGTGTAGTGTTGGGTATGTACACATTTGAGCGGACTCGCTCATGTCAGTTGACATTTCCCTATTGTGATACTTGCAGGGGTGTGGATTTTTGGACTGCTCGGCAGTCCGACATGCCCCCTACACTCGTGCATGTCCCGTGTTAGCCTTGGAGTTGAGGCAGCGCGCCCTCATTAATATGCATGGCGTGCTGCCGTCTTATTCTTACACTGGCGTTTCCGTGTAAGTCTCCTCTACTCTTACACGGTGGATTCATGAGTCCTGGGGAAAAACAATTTGCCATGGCACATATGTATTAGTATGCAATATAACATAACTAAACCCACTAAAACTCATATGATTAATTATTACATTGACTCATTTGGGAAAATTATTAATGCAAATATAGATTTAAAAATCTGGTTTGATCCTTTAATACAATTTATAGTCACAAAGAACTTTCCACATAAAATATATAGAGAAATTATTAATTCATGGGAACAGAAAGGATTTGTTTGTTGGCTCCAATGTATCAAAGAACTAAAAATTTTAGATAAGCAAGTAATAAAAACAACATACAAAATTCCACAACAGGACTGGCTAATTTTACACAGTATTCTGTCATATTCACAATATTTAAGTAGAATAATTAACAATTCTTCATTTAAAGAAATACCTAAATTTACAAAATACATATATGAAATCATATATAATGACTTTGACATGGGAAACAGTATTTCAAAATTTTACAAAATATTGATAAACTATAAAACAACACCCAAAATCTCATATTGGAAATATATAACAAATGGACATTCAATACAGTTAACTGAAGATATTAAAACAAATATCTTATTATCGATAAAATATACATCCTTTACACAATACTGGAAAGTTTTTAATTGGAAATGCTTGCAAAGAGCATTCTTAACCCCAGACAGAATCAGTAAAATTAGTTCTTCCATAAAAGGAATATGTTGAAGATGTGAGCAAGTACACAATGCAGATTGGAACCACATTTTCTTTGATTGTGTTAAAATTAAGCCATTTTGGAATGGTATTAATAACTTTCTACAAGCTTTATTGAATGAATCATTTTATTTAACTAAAGCTCTTGTATTATTAAATGTGAACGAAGTTCTTTATTTGAATAGGTCAAACATATCTAGTATGGACTATCCTTGCAATTTCAAGGAAGTGTATAACAAGAAGATGGAACAGAAACACAATATCAACTTTGGAAGACTTCTACAGCCTACTGAAGACCACAGCATTATTGGAAATTAAAATTAAAGAACTAAGAATTTAGCAACAACCCTTGGGGAAAAGTCTTATCATTGATTGACACTATACAATAATATCAGACACTCTGATAATGGATTGGACATATTTATTAAGTAACTATATACATTAAGATCTGTTATAGTGTCTGGCTAATGTAAATAGCGTACATAGTTATTTAAAATGCTATGTATAAATACTATGGAATTAATTCAAATGTATTTGAAAAATAAAAAAAAAAATTTGAGGAAAAAAAAATTCCTATCATGGGGTTCACCATTTCTTTCAGGTTCTACTACCCATGTATCAGGTGCATGTTTTAGCTAGAACATGAAGCAAGCTTCAAGCTCTTTGGTTCTTCCTTCCTCATCTGCAAAAAGACGAAGGTTTCATGGAAGTCTTCAGTAGTCAAGCCAGCTCCCTCACTGCTTCTGCAGTTGACGAGTGACTCTGTTGTGTCCAAATCAGGTACCTCAGACTACTCATTGTCTTCTCTCGATTCCATTTGCATTGCTCCTCAAGAAACCACTTAGGACCAGGAGATAGACATGTCTTCTGAAGCTGTTGGGTTGTCCCTTTTGGGCAAGAGAGAACCATTATTGTCAGTGTCAGAGGAGGGAGCTGCTGAAGTTTTACTGCAAAGCCAACCTAAGGTGCCTGATTCTCAGGGAAGAGCTTCATTTTGGGTTGGTCGTATTCAAGGGGGTCTCCTACAAAAAGAAAACAGAAAGTTTGGTATATGTCTTCTCCTGTTTCACATAGGATGGACAGGGAAGACTGGCTGGGTTTTATAAAGGCCTTATTTCAAGCCTTTCCTTCTTTAAATTCTGATTCCTCACTGAGTTTTAAAAGAAAAAAAGATTTCCCTCTCCTTCAGATATTGATTCAAAGTCTGAAGCACAGAAATTAGACTGGGATTGTATTTCTCCAGTGCATATGCCATAGGAAGGGGAATCTGATTCTGAAGAAAGTTTTTCTTCAGACTCCCCCTAAAAAGTTATGTGTTTCTGAAACTTTTGCCAGAATGATAGAATTGTTTCAGTGGGAACAGAGTGAAATTCCAGTATCCCAGCAAAAAAATAGTAGCCTAAGGTATATGGATTATATCCTGCCAAAGCTATGACAAACAGCCAGTATTCAAAGCTTTAGGATACCTTACATATACCTTAACTGCTGAAGGGCTTAGGGAAGACCATATAAAGTTAGTGATTAGGGTGACAAGCCTTCAGAACTTTCTTGCCGTCAAAGTGTGCTCTAACTGCTTGCTTTTAGTGCTTGACATTTGGGTAGTGCTTGACCAAGACTGGACAGATAAGTACTCCTCTGGGGAAAGCCTTCCACTTTAGCAACATTTCTGAGAAAAAGTTTACTTTTTCTGTAGGAAAATATATCTATTTTAGTTAAGGGATTGTGTTTTTAGGGATTGTTATTAAAAAAAAGTTTTACTTCACAAATGATAGTTGTTTTTTGTCAGTGTACCTATTTCTGGAAAAGTGTTTAATATAATTTTGTTTATATGTGTATAAATCTGTGGTGTATTTGTGTGAAAGATTAAAGGTAGTGGCTTGGACTTGAGGTTTTGAGGGATTGTGACTTACATGTTTACCTCAAAACTTTAAAATTCCTGTCATGAGGTTCACCATTTCTTTTGGGCTCTGCTACCCATGTATCAGGCACTTTTCTCAGCTTGAAGATGAAGCAAGCTTCAGGCTTTTTGGTTCTTCCCTCCTCATCTGTAAGAAGATGAAGGTTTCATGGGAGTCCTCAGTAATCAAGTCAGCTTCCTCACTGCCTCTGCTGTCGATGAGTGACTCTGCTGTGTCCAAATCAGGTAACTTGGACTACTCATTGTCTTCTCTTGATCCCATTTGCATTGCTCCTTGAGAAGCCACTTAGGACAAGAAGATAGGCATGTCTTCTGAAGCTGTTGGGTTGTCCCTTTCAGGCAAGAGAGAGAACCACTACTGTCATCGTTAGAGAAGGGAGCAGCCAATGTTTTACTGCAAAGCCACCCTAAGGTGCCTGATTCCTGGGGAAGAGCCTCATCTTTGGGTTAATCTTATTCTGGGGGCTCCTAAGGCAACAAAACAGAAAGTTAATTATAGGCCTTCTCCTGTTTCACTTAAGATGGACAGGGAAGAATAGTTAAGTTTTATAAAGGCCTTATTTCAAGCCTTTCCTTCTTTAAATTCTGATGCGTTACTGAGTTTTAAAAGAAAAAAGATTTCCCTGTCTTTCAAATACTGATTCAAAGTCCGAAGGACAGGAATTAGACTGGGATTGTATTTCTCCAGTGCATATGCCACAGGAAGGGAATTTGATCCTGAAGAACGTTTTTCTTCAGATTCCCCACAAAGAGTTATCTGTTTCTGAAACTATAGCCAGAATGAAAGAATTGTTTCAGTGGGAACATAGTGAAATTCCAGTATCCCAGAGAAAAATATTCCGACTCATTACATCCAGATTTTCCTCAGCTGTTTCTCCTGTCTTGTCAGCTTTAGAGGGTGTTTTCTTGACAGCCTGTTGTATGTCTGACAGTCAGCCTCCTGACGCCAAAAAAAGTTTGATAAATTATATAAGATTTACCAGACCCACAAATACCTCTTTTCAAATCCCAAATCAGACCCCCACACTTATTTCATTGGCAAAACCATCTGTTGCCAAAGGTCTTGTGAATGCTAATCCTATCTCTTCTGATAAAGGAACATTTTTGGTAGATTTAGGAAGAAAGTATATTCTTCTTCTACTTTAGCCTTTTAAATTCTGAATTGTCAAGTTTGTATGTCAACATTTCTGCTTGCTTCTTCTGAAAGTGTGACAAAGTTACCTGCTAGCCTTAGTTCCTTAACAGCTTCTGTTTCTCGGGTAAACAAACAGTCTTTGAAGTGTTCTTATGACTCTGCTAGTGCTGGATCAGTAGTGAGAATGTTTGCTTGGTTTCATTCATAAACTTTACCAGCAGATGTCAAAACTGAGATTTTGAATTGTTCCCTAAATCGACAGGTATTATATGGCCCCTCTTCTTCTAAGGTCCTTATAATTTTAATGAAAAAGGGAATTTAATTCATGGGGGGCTCTCACATTTTTCTACCCTCCTTTCCAAAGTTTAATATGACCTTTCCTTCCAATTCAGGATAATTTTATACGAAATAGAACAAGGAGTCTCAACAAGGTAAGGCAAACAGAAAAGCAGTGGCAAGAAGATTTAGAAAAAAAATGTAGTAACCCTTCCAGAACCAAGGGTAGTCCAAAAAGGCAGACTGACAATAAGCCCCTTAAACTGTTTTCCCCTTCCCACCCTATCAACCCTTTAAATCCTTCCCAAAATCTAGGTTTTCATTTTCCCTCATTTAACCTCAGTCAATTGGGTTCTAAGAATCATTCAGAAAAAATACAGCTGGCAATGGGAGTACCTTCCTTCTTTTCAGCAGATTCACCCTCATTCTGCAAACCAAACTCTCATTGGAGCATAGAACCAATTTCACCAAATGAAACAGGAAACTGATTTTATGCAAGAATATTTTTAGTACCAAAAAAAGAAAGAAGGAACTTGGAGACCAGTCCTAGACCTTTATTTTCCAAACCTTCACACCAAAGTCCCAAAATTCAATATGCTTACCCTTCATTCTCTGTTACCCCACAACTCAACTCTCAGTTTTTTGGTAACTCTACATTTGAACGATGCTTATCATCACATTCCCATTCTCAAACACTGCAGACATTTTTAAGACTTTCTGTGTGTGGCTTAGATTTTCAGTTCTGTGTTTTACCTATTGGGCTATCTACAGCTCCAAGGTTGTTTACAAAGTGTCTGGCACCAGTAATGGCTTATTACAGGTTGCAAGTCATTTAAATTTTCCATATTTAACTGACTGTCATATATATTTTTTTTCAATAATTTTTATTTTTGTTTTACATTTGCAAAAACCATAACCATTCCATATTTACAAAATGACCATATTTGCATGTTATACATTGTGGATAAAGTAGAAACATGTAGGTCATACAACATACCTAATTACAATATATACAAATATGCTTTCCCAATTAATGTCATTAGTCTAAAAACAGCACATACAAAAATGATACTTCATCCATAGTTAAGCTGTGTACTCGTGGGAATACTTCCAGTTCATAAGATATGGTGTACCTGGTGCTTTATGCTAATAAGATGTTATAGGACTGTTCCCAGATTGCTCGGGCTTTCATATTTTTGTTTCTTTTGTCCAATACTATTTTATGTTCTAGTAGATGTTTAATAGTAGATTTCTTGAATTCCTCCCAAGAGATACTTACAGGCTCTAACCATTTGCGAGCTATATATAGCATCATTAATAAGAAAATTGTTACAAGTGGGTTAGCTTGTTTTCCTGAGATGTTGGCCGGGAGGATGTGTAAAAGAGTAAATTCCCATGTTAGTGTTGATGCTTGATACCCCATTTTTTTGCAGTTGTAATTTAAGGGAATTCCAAAGCTTGAAAACGCATTCCAACTCCAGAATATATGTATTAAGTCTGCAATCTGGTCTTTACAGTGTGGACAGTATGGGGACTTATGAATGTCATATATTTGCAGACTCTGTTTTCAAAATGTTTGGAATCTCTGGCCTGGATAAAGGACCTCCTTCTTAGTCTGGGGTTCCATGTGAACATAAAGAGATCTTGTATCACTCTTTTTCATAGAATAGTATTTTTGGAATAACTTCTGTATATATCCCCATTCCCTCATGACAACCTTTCGTCCTCAGGACAAATTAGATCTTTTAAAAGAACAGTTTCTGTTTTTTTCCAACCATTCTCTGACTTCTGCTAGGGAATATCTCACTATTCTGGGTTTCTTGGCCTTTACAATTGTCATGCTTGCTGTAGACAGACAACATGAGAAAAATGCAATGGCTCTTCAAAACTGTTTGGACCCAAACCCAGCATCCATTCTCTTTTCTTTTCATATCCCAGTGTTAGGGGGTTGTCAAAAGGGAGTTGCTATGGTTGGTGGACCAGTTATCTCTCAGCCCAGGTCTTCCCTTCTCATTTCCAGCTCCTATTCAATCTATAACCACCAACATCTCAGACTTTGCTTGGAGAGCTATTTCCAAGGGGGTAAAATTCAGGGTTTGTGGAACAAACAGGACAAACTAAAACACAAAAATGCCAAAGAAACATTATAGTAATAAATGCTGTCAAATCTTTAAACCATCTTTGGACTCCAGAACCTATGTTAGCAATCACAAAGAACACCACAGTGATGTGGTACATAAACAGATGGAGAGATTCATAACTTAGCCCCCCACCTCACTTTGCAGACTAGCTATGGTAGCCATTGACCTAGAATTTCATCTCAGCCTTGCCATTCAGGTTACCTACATTTTGTCAAAGCAAAACATTATTGCAGACAAGCTGAGCAGGGCCAGGACAGACCCACACAATTAGAACCTGAACTCAAGGAGTCTTCCAAGAATTAATCTAACTATGGGGAAGTCATCAGTTGATCTGTTTGACTCCATTCACAACAGACAGTTAAAGACATTCTGCTCCAGGATTCCTAGCAAGCAGGCCTGGAAGATATAGTTTCATTCTCATGGAAGGGAATGTTCCTATGCATCTCTGCACCCTTTCCATTGATAACCTGGGTCATTTTAAAGATTCACAAGGACTCCTCAATGAACACTATGGTAACTCCCTCTTGACTCAGGCAGCAGTGGATCCCCTTCTTTTGAAAATGGCCAAGGGCAATTACCACACGTTACCTCTCAGAATGGACTTATTCACACAGGACAGTGTTTTATTTATTTATTTATTGATGTATTTATTTATTTTGTATAGCCCAACCTTCAACTTTTTCAGTTGACTGCCTGGAAGATAAGAATTGTAATACCCTTTAGCCACCTGTTTTCTTAGGATGTGCAAGTGGTGATAAAGAAAGATAAGAAACTTGCTACTAGAAAATCATATACTTGTAAGTGGAAAATATTTTCGACTTGGTGACAAAGTAGGAATCAGGACTCTTTTAATACCCAGATACCTCTGGTTCTACAATATTTGTGTGAGTTGTTAACCTCTGGAATTTCCTACTCTTCTGTCAAGATTCACCTATCTGTCATCTCTGCTTGTCTGACAGTAGTTCCCCCTCTACCCAGCATCATGTTAAACCATTTCTGAAAGGGGGTTTGTATACTCATCCACCTAGAAAACTGGTGGATCCTTCTGAGGATCCCAATTTTGTTTTAGAAAAACGTAGACTTTTTACATCTGAACCAGCTCATCAGGTGAATGGAAGTTCTTAACTTGAAAAGCAGTGTTCCTCATTGCTTTGACCTCTGCAAAAAGAATTTCTAAGTTACATGCTATTACTGTCAGTTAACCTTATCTATTTTTTCATTAAGACAGGGTACTCTAAGAAGAAATTATTCATTTATGCCAGAAGACTTTTCATTATTTACTTCGAGCCATGCTATTCAACTCCATGTCATTCTTCCAGACCCAAAAACAAGAAGAAAGGATCTTACATACTCTGGATATCCACTGGAACTCAAGATACTATACTGGCAGAACTAAAACTTTCTGGAGTTCAGATCAACTGTTTATTTCCAATGCACTCTGCCCTCAGACTGTGCCACTGTAGGGCTGCCTTTATCATCAGTGTGTGATGCAGTACCAACATCAGGCATGCCCTGTTCCATGGCAGAGAACCCCAGAACTGTAGCCCCTATGAAAGCAGACAGGTAAACATCTTGCTTAACATTACTAATATATAAGCCACTCCAGTGGTGTAGAGGGATAAAGCACCAACTACAACCAACAAGCCCAGTCAACCTGGGTTTGATTAGCAGCTTGGGTGACTCATGGAGTGGCAGGGAGGGAAGGCATGCCCATCCTGGGTGTGAGGTCATCACCCAAAGACACTCCCTTAGGGGAGGTTTGGTTCAAAGAGGGGAGTTGCCCACAAACATGAGCAATGAGTGTGAGTGGCCTCCCTAGAATGGAAGAATGAAAGTGGAAATGGCTGAGCCCCCAGTGTGATCAGTAAAACAAAGGCCAGCACACAGAAGTATAAGGTGGCTATAGTACACACACATATATATATATTCCAACATAAATTGGGCAAAACAGACCAGTTTCGACCCAAAGTTACTAAGCCTTCCTCAGTGTTAAAAATCATACAATGAAACAAAGCCTAATATACCTTAGTGTAACAACACAACACAACAAAAATACTGTTGATTGGTTGGCTATAAATTCTCATCTAAACCTGGTGGAAATAATCCCCCCAGCTTAATGATCCACTTTTTCTCTTTTTTATTCAATATATTGGGCCAACCTGATTTGTTAACCCGGTCCCCAACTATTCTATCAATGATGATAAACCTGAAAGTGGCTGTAGTGTGTACCAAAGAATGCTTGAATAATGCATTGTTTGGTCTTTTTTACCTGATATCACTGAGGTGTTTGGATATCCGTAACCTCACCGGGCGAGAAGTCTGACCGCTATAAAAACAGAACATGTGCAGGTGGCCAGGCATATAACCCAATCTGTTCTACAACTGGCCAGAAATCTGATGTCAAAGACCATCCCCGTATTTCTACTTGTGAGCCCCCATTGTGCCCTTAGGATCCATGACCAGCCCCAGCAGTACCACAGCAAGTCAGAGGTGGTAGGAGGCAGGCTGGTAGACCCGGTGTGGATGTGGAGCACGGGCTGGGCCAGTGACATGATATTCCAAAGGGGAGCAAATTAAAAAAATAAGCATTACTAATATGTGACATTTCCACTTCCCTGTGATGCATTAAGAAGCACAGATAACCACTATGCAAAAAATGTGAACAAGCATGTCTTGCATGATATTCCTTCATAACAACACTTACAGCCTCCCCACATTAGGTGGATTAGGCAGACTTGACTCGTGTCTTCACCTTGGTTGCTAAGACTAAGCTGGTATGTTGTAAAGCCAGTAGCTGTTACTATTTAAGCCCCTCTCCAACAGCCTAGTAGATGTTAATATTTAAGCCTCTTTCCCTTCTTAGTGTAGCTGTAGTTCTAATTAGCATTTTATGTCTCTCAAACACATCCCCCTACCCAAATACCATAAATGGTCACCCCTTAATCATGTATGTTACATCTGTCATAGGAAGTATCCTCTGAGAAGAATGCCAGGAACATCTGTTTTCCTTCTCTGAAACTCGGCAGCTTATTTTCCTGAAGTACTGTCTAGATGTCTGAGGAATGCTGACACATCCTGGCCTCAAATCTGAGAAATCAAGAGGTGCAATTGTTGGAATAAAAATCTTGCCCCAAAAACAAGTAAGCACAATCTTTGTTTATATTGTTTTGGAAGTTACCACAATATTCAGAAGTACAACATCTTTGAGTTTTACTCTAGATACCATAAGAAATGTGAAAAAATGAAATTGTATAGGCCTCAAAAGTTGCTATTTTGCTGAAAATACAGAGGGACAATAAATGTTCGCAGAACCCAAGTCATTTTAAAATCAAAGTCTGGCAAGGTTCCTAAACCATTACAGCTACAGTCTTCCTTTACATCATCTATATCTACTTCTGATAAGATGGACAAGGCTTATTTTGGATGTGGTTGCAGTAGCAGATTCACCAGCCCATTAGCAACCACCTCACTCATCTCTTCAGAGGAACAGATTTTGGCATTCCATTTTATTTTTAAACTTCCCCTGTACCAAACAATTATTTTTTTAAGCTAGGCAGGGCATCAGAAATTGGGTACTGTTGGCTGAAGGAGGAGAGGAGGTGGAAGGCATGGCTGAAGGCAGGAAGAGAGGAGAAAGGCTAGGACTGTGGTAGTGAGTGTCGGAACTTTGAATGTTGGCAGTATGACTTTTATAGGGAGAGAGCTAGCCGATCTGATGGACAGAAGAAAGGTTGGTATATTATGTGTGCAAGAGACCAGCTGGAAGGGGAGTAAGGTTAGGTGTATCAGAGGTGGGTTCAAATTGTTTATCATGGTGTGGATGGGAGGAGAAATGGCGTAGGAGTTATCCTGAAGGAACAGTATGCTAAGAGTGTTTTGAAGGTGAAAAGAGTGTCGGATAGAGTGATGTTTATGAAGCTAGAAATTGATGGTGTAATGGTGAATGCTGTTAGTGCATATGCTCAACAAGTTGGGTGTGCGATGGACGAGAAAGAAAAATTTTGGAGTGAGTTGGATGAAGTCGTGATGACTGTACCCAAGGGTGATAGAGTGGTGATTTGAGCAGATTTCAATGGGCATGTTGGTGAAGGGAACAGAGGGGATGAGGAAGTGATGGGTAGGTATGGTGTTAAACAAAGGAATGCAGAAGGTCAAATGGTAGTGGATTTTGCAAAAAGGATGGACATGGCTGTGGTGAATACATATTTTAACAAGAGGGAGGAGCATAGGGTGACATACAAGAGTGGAGGAAGATGCACACAGGTGGATTATATCTTATGTAGGAGGGCCAGTTTGAAGGAGATTGGAGACTGTAAAGTGGTGACTGGGGAAAGTGTAGTTAGGCAGCATAGGATGGTGGTTTGTAAGATGACGTTGGTGATCAAGAAGATGAAGAGTAGTGTGAGGGCACCAAGGATCAAACGGAAATTGAAAAAGAGTAATTGTGAGGTGGAGTTCAGGGAAGAGTTAAGACAGGCACTGGGTGGCAGTGAATAGTTACCAAATAGCTGGGTAACTACAGCAGAGCTAGAAAGGTGCTTGGTATGACATCTGGACAGAGGAAGGATGACAAGGAGACATGGTGGTGGAATGAGGAAGTACAGGAGAGTATACAGAGAAAGAGGTTGGCAAAGAAGTGGGATTGTCAGAGAGATGAAGAAAGTAGATAGGAGTATAAGGAGATGAGATGCATGACAAAGAGAGAGGTGGCAAAGGCTAAGCATAAGGCATATGAAGAGTTGTTTGAAAGGTTGGACACTAAGGAGGGAGAAAAGGACCTGTACCGATTGGCTAGACAGAGGGACCGAGCTAGGAAAGATGTGCAGCAGGTAAATCTACTGAAATCTCCAGCTACCGTCCTATTGCTCTACTCTCCCCACTAGCCAAAATTATGGAAAAATGTATTCACCATCAGCTACTCCAGCACCTTCTCCAAAACAACTTGCTTGCTAACTGCCAACATGGATTTAGGCCCTTTCATAGCACTACTTCTGCCCTTTTAACTTTTACTGATTGCATAAATAGGAATCGTAACAATAACTGTCTCTCAGCTGCTCTATTTATTGACCTTTCCAAAGCCTTTGATATGGTCAATCATAACCTACTTATCAATGTGCTAAAGCCCAATCTCTTGACCCACAAGCAATCCTTTGGTTCAAATCTTATCTGGAAAACAGACAACAAGCAGTACTCTGGGATAATAATCTATCCACATACCTCCCAGTAAGCACTGGAGTTCCTCAAGGTTCTATCCTAGGCCCTCTTCTTTTCTCCATCTTTATTAATGATCTCCATACTGTTTTTCCACAATCCACCTGTATACAATACGCTGATGACTCTACTCTTATCTGTACTGCCAAGTCTTCTTCCTCTCTCCACACCCTTACACAAAATGTATTTAACACAGTTGAAAACTGGTTCACACAACGCTGCCTTCCTCTTAACCCTAAGAAAACTAAGCTACTACTCTTTACTCCCACCATAAAATCTCCACAGTTCCACTTCACTATTACCTCTGACAATGGAACCTGCATTTCCCTCAGTTCTACTACTTGGCATAACTATTGACCATAACCTCAGCTTCGATGCCCATGTTAATAATATTATAAAAACTGTTAATAAAAAATTAGGCTCTCTGTATAGAATAAAACCCTTCCTTACACCTCTAGCTAAGAAATCCATAGCCCAGACTCACCTTACTTCCACCCTTTTCTATGCTTCTGCCATTTACACCAATCTATCAAAGCATAATCTCACCAAACTTGAAACTAGCTACAATAACATAACCAGATTTGCCACTGGCTCTCCATACAGAACTCATCACTGCCTTAACCTTAAACAACTCAGATGGTTAGAACTACAAAACCAACTACAATACAATCAACTTGTGATTTCACAAAAAATCCTGCACCATCCTTCTAATACTCCCATCCTTACTAATCTGATCTCCCCTTATAAAAATCTTTCAACACTACGCTCAGCTAATAAACTTCTTATTGCCAGCAACCCTTCTAATAACAAAGCAGGCGATTCCCTCTTCTCCAATGTTGTGGGTAGAATCTGGAACAAACTTCCTAATACACTCACCTCACTCTCATCCTCTTTAATCTTTAAAAAACACCTTAGAGACCACCTTAAAATACATTGGCTTTGCCCCTGCTCAAAGCCTGACTGAATCTACTTTTCATCTCTCCCCTCCCCTGGTTCCTACTCTCTTGCTTCCTTAATAATTACCCTCCCATATCTTATGAACAACACTATAGCAAGTTTCCTAATGTTCAGTTGTTTTAGTTTTGATTGACTTCACATGAACCCTACTAAAGCATTAAGACTTGTTTATTTTTTACTTCTACTCTAATGAAACGTTACATTATTCACAATTTATTTTTTTTTTCATGTCTTATTTTGTAATGTGAAACTAATCTTTTTTTAGAATATTTTGAATGTATTAATTTACTTATGTTGGAGCTTTTCTCCTCAGGCCTCTACTGAAAAGGGATATGTATCCAGCTAGACTAGCCCGGTCAACAAATGTAAATAAATAAATAAATAAAAAATAAGGTGATAAAGGATAATGAGAGAAACATACTTACAAGAGAGGAGAGTGTGTTGAACAGATGGAAAGAGTACTTTGAGGGGTTGATGAATGAAGAGAATGAGAGGGAGAGAAGGTTGGACGATGTGGGGATAGTGAATCATGAAGTGCAATGGAATAGCAAGGAGGAAGTAAGGATAGCTATGAAGAGGATGAAGAATGGAAAGGCTGTTGGTCCAGATGACATACCTGTGGAAGCATGGAGGTTTGTAGGTGAAATGGCAGTGGAGTTTTTAACCAGATTGTTTAATGAGATTTTGGAAAGAGGGAGGATGCCTGAGGAATGGAGAAAAAGTGTTTTGGTACCGATTTTTAAGAATAAAGGTGATATGCAGAGCTGTAGTAACTACAGAGGGATTAAATTGATCAGTCACAGCATGAAGTTATGGGAAAGAGTAGTGGAAGCTAGGTTAAGAAGGGACGTGATGATTAGTGATCAGCAGTATGGTTTCATGCCGGGAAAGAGCACTACAGATGCAATGTTTGCTCTGAGAGTGTTAATGGAGAAGTACAGAGAAGGTCAGAAGGAGTTGCATTGTGTTTTTGTAGACTTAGAGAAAGCATATGACAGGGTGCCTAGAGAGGAGTTGTGGTATTGTATGAGGAAGTCGGGAGTGTCAGAGAAGTATGTAAGAGTGGTACAGGATATGTACGAGGGTAGTGTGACAGCAGTGAGGTCTGCAGTGGGAGTGACAAATGCATTTAAGGTGTAGGTGGGATTATATCAAGGATCAGCTCTGAGCCCTTTCTTATTTGCACTGGTGATGGACAGGTTGACAGACGAGATCAGACAGGAATCCTTGTGGACTATGATGTTTGCAGATGACATTGTGATCTGTAGTGAAAGTAGGGAACAGGTGGAGGAGACCCTGGAGAGATGGAGATATGCTCTAGAGGGAAGAGGAATGAAGGTCAGCAGGACTAAGACAGAATATATGTGTGTGAATGAGAGGGAGGTTAGAGGAATGGTGATGATGCAAGGAGTAGAGGTGGCAAAGGTGGATGAGTTTAAATACTTGGGATCAACAGTTCAGAGTAATGGTGAGTGTGGAAGAGAGGTGAAGAAGAGAGGACAGGCAGGATGGAGTGGGTGGAGAAGAGTGTCAGGAGTGATTTATGACAGATGAGTACCAGTAAGAGTGAAAGGGAAGGTCTACAAGAAGTTAGTGAGACCAGCTATGTTATATGGGTTGGAGACAGTGGCATTGACAAAAAGGCAGGAGTTTGAGCTGGATGTGGCAGAGTTAAAGATGTTAAGATTTGCACTGGGTGTTACGAGGATGGACAGGATTAGGAATAAGTATATTAGAGGGTCAGCCCAGGTTGGAAGGTTTGGAGACAAAGCCAGAAAGGCAAGATTACGTTGGTTTGGATATGTGCTGAGGAGGGATGCTCAGTATATTGGGAAAAAGATGCTAAGGATGAAGCTGCCAGGTAACAGGAAAAGGGGAAGGCCTAAGATAAGGTTTATGGATGTGGTGAGAGAGGACATGCAGGTGGTTGGTGTGACAGAGCAAGATGCAGAGGACAGGAAGAAATGGAAACAGATGATCCACTGTGGCAACCCCTAACGGGAGCAGCCGAAAGATGATGATGATGAAGCTAAGCATGGCAGCTCCTGAAATTCAACTGGACTGTGAGGATCAGTTTCCTGTCAGCTGAACATCACAGTCCAATCACTTTCAGAAGTAATGATATGAGCAATAATACAAAAATGATTTGCTTTTGCAGCTTTTCTACTTTTGCCAAGACTGCAGGATTTCTGAGCTGCAATGTGCTCGATACAACTTTTTTTCATAGAGAAAAGAAGGCATGTTGGTGCAAGAAATATTTTAGCGGTCCATTATTTCACAGGCTGTCAGTGTAATTTTGCCTCATTTTTTTGTCTGTCTGTCATAAAATTTGCAGTTTTCTGGCAATGTAACTATAACAGGTTCACATTTAATAATCATCCAGAAGAATGTATGCTAAGGCAGAAACTATTGTAGTATCTTACTGTTATGCTCTGCATGGCTTGACTGTGTATGCCTCTCAGCTGTCCAGTGCTCTGAGAAAATAGGACTTTTTTCTTTAAACAACAGGGCTTCATGAAACTATGAATGGCTCTTTCTAAATCACAATTTTTTTTTTTCTACTTGATAACTGTATGCCATCCATTCATACCACATCCCAGAGTCTGGAAATAAAGTCACTAGAGCTGTGACTGATTTCTTCTGAGTTGAGTAGCCAAAAGCTGAGGCAGGTATAGAATTACTTGCAATTTATAAAGTCTGACTTTGAATCAGACAGACAAGACCACAACCTTTAGATCCCACGCTTAAAAAAAAAAAAAAAAACACGAGGAACTAGAAGCATTCCATTGTTGTACTAACTTTAGCTATTGAACTGACATACTGGGTGGATTCCTTATTTTCCATTTAAAATTTAACTCAGCTTTGTTAATCACACTCTCAAAACTGTAAGTAAGATAAAAGATGTATAAGCAAGATATTAGTTATCTATGTAAATACAGCACAGAAATAACTGTGTTTGGTGAGGGGTGGGGGTGAGGATGTAAAACTATGGCAATTTGGAATTTACTGCTCTAACTTTATCATCAAACATTAAAGTGAGTATTCATGTGTTTTGTTTGCTACAGTCATATCACTTGTTTTAATTTAATGAACATTTGCAAGTGTCCCAATATAAGGTTCCTTTGCAATGGACAGGATAATACAAAGAGCAAATTAAGGAGTATAAATCTTTTGTTAATATACTGTTACTGGGTTGTACCCAGTGGTGTAGGGAGTTTGTCTTCACAGTAGTGGATGATGGTAGTGTTTCCCTGTCATTACACTTCCTATTTAAAAGTGTTCTTTTATACAGTTGTAGGAACTGTTTCTAGAAATGATATTGGTGTTGCACTGTGTTGTACATGAAGAATTGAGGATTGCTCTGCTTTCCCAGTTCTGCTGATGATGTTCACCATTCGTCCAGTAAGCCTGTTTGTTGTCCTGTCACGTTCTTACTGATGTGAACTGCTTTGCAGCTGAATTGTACCGACAATTCATAGTTTTCATGTGATATATTTCACCAACCTTCCCACATGTCTCAGCAATAAACTGAAATCGTGTTACGATAAAATAGCAAAATTTGCCTCTGGGATGCCAAACTGCACACAACACTGCCAGGTCATTTCAGAAATGAATTGGTTTGTATTGCCCAATTACCTGTGCTATACCTAACTAACTCTTGCCCACAAGCTGATATATAAACCCAGTAACTGCCTGCACATCATTCTATCCTACAATCATATGTCCCAGCCTGTAATCTTTGGTCTACCAACAAACAACTTTTAAGTATAACCAAACCCAACAAAAGAGCTGGACAAAGCCTATATTCCTATACCACTGCCAGATTATGGAATGCCCTTCCTTCCTCTATCAGTTAACTAGACTCATTTAAAAACTTTCAAATCTGCACTAAAATGCCACTACCTCAATAGTCATATTTGTCCCTGTGTGCAAAAGTCTAAGCCAACATAAACACATAAATTTAATTATCCACTATTTTCCCTTTCCTCCAATAAGTAACTCCTCTCATCCTTCCTAAGAACTTTCTCTATATCAACTAACATATTCTAATCTCTCTACCTAAAAGTCTCTTAAAAACAAACCTCAAACAGTATCCCAAAGTGAATTGGCTTTGCCCATGTACCATCCCTGATTAAGTTATAAACTAAAAGCATATTCTGCAATTATCATAACTTGTAACTACATCACCAAGCTCTGATTCCAATCTGATGTCTCTTACTTTTAATTGTCTGTCCATGAGAACTGTGAGTCCCTACTAGGGAACACTACTAACCCATTGTATATAATCACTTTGTTTTTATAATTGTTTGCTAACTTCTGTGTAATCTATGTAAGTTTGTCTATGTGGAGCTTTTCTCTCCGGGCCTCTGCTGAAAATGGACATGCATTCTGTCGGACTATCCCGGTAAACAAATGTAAAATAAATAAATAAATATTCCTAGGCAATGTCTAAAACCTCCTAATTATTTAAAGAACTGTTTACCTTGAAGCAAAATACAATCTTATTTGAAGGCTCTTTATTCTTAAAGTACTGTATGTTATATATTAATAGCCGATGTCATTTTTATAAAGTCTATGTTCATTGTGTATTTTATCTTTAAAGTACTCTATTAAATGTGAAGATGGCACAGTGGTGTAGTGGTTAGCATTGTCACCTCACAGCAAGAGGTTCTCTGGTTTGATCCCCAGCTGGGGTGCCTTCTGTGTGGAGTTTGCATGTCCTCCCTGTGTTTGTGTGGGTTTCCTCTGGGTGCTGCAGTTTCCTCCCACATTCCAAAGACATGCATTAGGTGGACTGAACACTCTAAATTGGCCCTATGTGTGAGTGTGTGGTGTACCCTCTGAGGGGGGTTGGGCCTCAGACTAGCAACCTGACCTGGTAAAACCCATACCTGCTATAGAAATAATGAGTGCTGAAGTGTGCTCATTGCCTGATGTGCTATATGCATGGGAGCAGAGCTCCCCGGTTTCTGACCCAGTGGACTTTCCCGGTCAATAAATAATAAATAAATATTTGGTTGCTGTAAGGGTGCATGGTGGCATGCACCTTGATATGGAGCCATATTTTTTATTTAGCTAGCACTTAGTTGCTACTGCGACTGACTGACTGCTTAGGCTGTGGGTCTTTCTGTCCATGCTGCTTGCTTCAGAGTGCTGTGGGCTACTACAGTGAGTGCTTTGGTCATTTGTT